>NW_005842041.1:1765516-1801301 GCF_000455745.1 Alligator sinensis | reverse complement strand
AGCAGGATAAATTACTTTTATGTTGTGTAATATCTACATCTTCAGAAGAAGAGAGAACCTTCTCTTTTAAATCTCTTTAATTTAAGTACTATAAACTCAAGCAGTTCATATAAATGCCTCTCTCTTTCCATAATTTTTAATCTTTAAAAGAATCAGGTTGTTCAAAATGAATTAATTGCAAATAAAATATTATTCATCTAACATGCCTACCCAAATTTTTATAATACTTGCATATTTGGAAGTCATTTACATTGCTCTATCTTTGCTCAGCATGAAGCATATTCAATTGTATATTAAAAAATTAATCAAATCTCATTTATTAACACGACTGAAAAGTTTAAAAAAGAAATATACCCCAGAAGCATCTCAGACCAAATTTAGAGTTTATATCTAAAAATGGAAACATTTTAAACTTGCAGTAGGAAACCACTCATATTTGTTTTATTGGGGCACTGGAAATGTTACAGTGTGGAATTTGCTCTGTGTTTACCAGGAACAGCACAATGGAACAAAAGAAAAGAAAAACTGAATAAGCATAGATATTATCACCATCACTCTTCTGTTCAGGGAGATTATCAGTCATACCTGTTCACTGTTCCATGATAAATTAATTTGTAATGCTAAACATGTTTCTGTATTTTGGAACCTGAAAAAAATACTATCACAACTATTTTTTGGTTTTGGCTTTGAAAATTACTTGTTGTTTTAAAGTATTTTCTAGGTTGTGTCATCTGCTTTTTTTTTCAGCAGAATATTATCGTATTTCTTCACAGATGAAACACAGGCAGTCCTCGACTTAAGACGTTTCGACTTACAATGAATGGCACTTATGACGTTTATAAATTGAAACCCTGTTTCGACTTTCTGACATCAGTTTCAACTTTATAATGCTTGATCTGACGCCACGCCATGCCACCAAACAAGTTCACTGCACCGCCCATCTCCCTGGAGAACATCTGTCCAAACTTCCTTGGACACTTTCTTTAAGAAAGCAGATAAGACTCCAGGAAACAGGGCAGCCAAGACTCCTGAGAAGACTCCAGCCAAGAGCCCTTCAAAAAGTCCAACCAAGAGCCCTTCAAAAAGTCCAGTAAAGTCACCTCAAAGAAGTCCTTCCAAATCAATATGATTGCTATTTACAATATAAATATATTAATGTAGCTATATTACTCATCTATAATTGATTAAGTACAAAATTCTGGGGGGTTTTGGTGAAAATAGAGTATTGGACCTTGGTTCAGGAACCAGTCCCCCATTTATAACATTGTTTCCTATGGGAAATATTCGAGTTACAACATTTCAACTTAAGAGGTGGTTTTCAGGAACCAATTGTGTCGCAAGTCCGAGGACTGCCTGTATAAGAATCTAGCAGCAACTTCTCTTATTGCCGAACAATACAGACCAGCAGTAAGGAATTCTAGTCGGTTTCCCTTCCCACTAAACTTCCCAGTGAAGTGACTGCAGGAGTGCTGCACTCCATACTTTCTCCATAATGCCCAACACTAGTAGCATATGTATGTTCATAATACAACATGTATTATGTACTAGATATTAGAAACAGAAGACCCCATTCTGATTTCAAGCAAGAGTGAAGAGGAAGTGAGTGACTCATAGAAATACGGGATACATTTGTTTCTGGAAGGAAACAAATCCTGGTTCATAAGGTCCATTTCCCTCTTTTCACAGACCGTCGCATCATATCATTCCTTTCATAAAATGATCAAACTCCATCTCCAAGGTAATGGGGAGGGGTGGGGATTTTATACTGCTCTCCACTAGCCCTATATGGAAGTTCTTCCATAAACTCAGTGGTCTGATGGTTAGAAACCTCTATATTTTCAGACTAAATTCATTAATGGCCAGTTAATGCTCCCTTAGCCTAAACAGCAATTTTCTCTCTGTGTACTCACTGTTTCGAAGGTCAGGTTCTTTGAGTAGATATGATATCTTTTATAAAACCAACTAAATAGCTGGGAAAAAGTTCTTTGCAAGCTTTCAGGCACACACACCCTTCGTCTGTTTGCAGCTGAAAAGCCTGCAAACAACTTTTTCCCCAACCATTTAGTTGGTCTAATAAAAGCTGTCACATTTACGCAAAGAATCTTGCCTGCCTGCATCCTTAGACCAACATGGCTACAACCAACAACCTTACTGTTTTGTTGTATTTATAGGATTGCAATTAGGAAGTCAGTAACATACCAGTATAAAATAAGAGTGAAATCAAAATCAGGTCTAGTATCTGTGAGAACACATCTGATGGCTGCTATCCATAAATGAAGTCCAGAATATCTTTTTTTTTTTTTTTTAATGTTGGCTATGAGTTATGTTCTGTGTCCTCAAAAAATCTAAATACTCTGGAGCCATTTGCAACACAAACCATGTAGAGGTGTTCTGAGTGAATGTGTTCATTCAATTTCCTTCAATTTTCACTGATATGTAAGCAGTGCTGCTAGTTAGCATTGGGTTACTACTACATATTGTACTAATATCTTGTGCAGGATTTAAGGGTGGACAAGGGCTACAGATAGCCAAACAGTCAAGACTGCATCTGAAAGGTTATTATGTGCACCTGTCTATAAGATACAATAGTGCAGATCCAAACATTGCCCAATCATCGCAGTTTGGAAATTTTCTGACAAATCTTTATTTTTGCCAGGAAATTCTGGTTCATGGAGCCCAACATTTTTGCTTGGAAATGAGTTGGCCCAGCACTGAAAGTGCTGAAAGTCCCTCCAGCACTGGCTGGGGAACCCTTAGAATGAGCTCTGTCTGTCCCCTTTCCTCCCCATTCTGAAAACTTTGCAGCCTTGCAGGGAAGAGGGACTGCTGCTAGGGAAAACCAGCTGCATACTCAAAGCCAGAAGCTAGATTCCTCTCTCCCCTGGAACCAACAGTGTTTGGTCTGGGGAATCACCGTAACTCAGAATGCTTCATGCAAAGTGTTCTCAGTTACAGCGGGGAGATACATTTCTGTCTGCACCCCAGAAGTTTAAGATCGTCTGTTATTGTTCCAGTCTGATTTAAACCAAAACCAACATTTTGGGAAAAAAGTGAAATTTCTTGAGAACACCAATAAACCATAGTGCTCAGCTATAGCAAGCTCTTTATTTTGTACAATAAAATCACAACTTACTTTACCCTTTAATTCATCTTCTGTACATAATATAGTTTTACTAGATCCTGCCTTTAAGTTACTTTCTACTCCACAGTAAGTGATAACAAGTCTATTCTGTTATGCTGCTTTCTTCATTAACGGTATATATGACTGATCTTATCTTACCCAAGACCTTAAACTTCACCAAGAAGCTTAGTACTTCATAGCAAGAGAAGTAAGGGAGAAGAAGAACAAAGGAAGAACTGAAATCAAGTTAAAATATTACATATTATCATATCTAACTGAAAATAATGTAGTAGCCTGTCTTGTAAAAACACTGTTGATAAAAATTATTAACCTATTTGCTACCAGGAAAACAAAACAAAACAATCCTGTAAATTACTTTTAATAATGACGACTTTATAAGTTAATTTCTTTTGTGATGTTCTCAACAAATACTTAGATCCATCTGAGAGTTTCATCATGTTTCATGCTTTTTGTTTTGTTTTCATGGAGAATGTATAAAAAAAAAAATTACCTGCTTTGTTCCTACATTCATAAAAATATGCACCTTCCCCTTCCCAACTCCAATGATTTATCAGCATCCTACATACACCAAACTTCATTCGGTTTCAACAGCTCGGATTCAAGTCACTATCACTTATCACCACTGTTGCAGTTCGGGTCTAATATTTTTTTTTTAAAAAGGACTGACTGTTGAATCAAAATGGATATTGTGATTTGGTGACATCTTCAGAAGTCACCAATAGTTAGGATATGCACAGAGCTCTCTTTCTTAGCATCTGAAGTGAGTTTGGCCTCACAAAAGCTTATATCTCTCTGACTTAGTCTATACGGTACGTATTTTCTGTCTTCAGAAGTAACAGACTACCATATAAAGCTGTCCCATCTTACCTATGCACAGTTTTGAAGTACCTGCCCAACTCACACATCCATTTGATTTGTTTGAAGTAGCTAGCAAACATATCCGTACCCTTATCTTCACTTGGGTGATATAACCTCGTGTCCATAATTGTTTTAAGGTAGAACCTTCAGGGCACACCTTAAGACCATTCTCTTTTCACAGCCTTTTTGACTGAGGACATGGCAGGGGTACGTTGGGTACAGGCGTAGTCTGTCCTATGAAGCATTGACTTTGATCAATTAATTTAGGTTTGATCAGTTTTATGTGGTCATTCAGAGGCAACATGATGAGCATGCTATAAATCTACACGTATATTTCAGAGACAACCTCGGTGAGATTTCTTAAGGAGGACATTTAAAACTTTAAAGAAAATTCCTTTTTAAATTAAGCCCCTGCTGAATTTCCTGGGCAAACTCTTATCTTCTAGCTATCTTTCTTTTATACTTTGAAGCTTTAACAACAACTATTATTATTATTATTATGTCTACAACAGTGCCCAAGAATGCAAGTGCTAAACAAACAACATAAGCATTTTATCACTTTCTATAACACTCAGCTACGATGTGGGCTTGGGAAGAAGTTGCTCATTCTAAGCACAGCAAGAATGAGACTGCTCATTGGAAACTAAAGCAGCAAAGGAAAAACATTTCCAGCATATTCCTGCAACCACAGTGGCACCACTCAGATTGAAAAAGGAACCAGCCTATTAGCATATTTCAAGTACAGCTCTGCATAGCCACCTATTCTTTTCCCCTGTATACAAATAAATGATACTTTTTCCATCTGGAAAACAGGCATGACTGACAGTTTTCCATCTGGGAAACTGGCATGAATAAGTTTTCCATCTGGGAAAACTGACCTTCAGTGTTGAAAAAAGTAGAGTGAAAAAAAACATTTAGCTTTTTCCACAAGCTAACAGAAATGACTACTTGGCACTCTCCGTCTGTCTGCCCGTCTGTTCCCCCCCCCACACACTAGGTAAAATAAAATTAAACAGCACCTAGCAAACATCTGGAGTAAAACTCATTTAACAAGGTACTTAAGCATATGTCTGACTTCAAACACTTGGGAAAATAAAGCAATTAGGCTACTGTGCTTAAAACTGGGCATGCATTTACATACTGTACCTGGGCCTAAGTAACAAAAATAAGTAAAAAAGAAAAATGATAAGAAATGGAAACAACACGTTTGACAACTTACTAAATAGACATCCAAAACTGAAGCATTATCATTCTCCATTTCCAGTGTGCTCTGTTCTGAAGTCAGGTAGATGGCACTGTCTTCTAATGTAAATGTTGAACTCGACGGTAACCCTTTACTGGAAATGGAAAAGGAAACATAACGAACACAAGAGGTAAATTACCAGAACACAAACATAAGACCTGAAACTTTAAAGCACAAAACCCCTCCTAAATTCTTACTTTTCCTTCTATTTGGTGAAAAAAGTACATTTCAAAAGACATTAGTTACATATGTAATTAGTGCAGTGAGGCAATAAGAAGAGCTAATCTTTATGCTGCAAGTGCAGTTATTTGATTGCTGGGCACATTCATGGAGAAGCAGCCTGGAATCGCAGGGATACTTCTGCATCCTTTTTGCAGGTAGATTTTGGGCCTCCATCTTAAAAAATTAACCTCTAAAGATGTGGTTCTTAACTGGGGTGCCATATTTTTCTGTACTAAAAAAAGAAGTAAAACCTAAGAGCTGGCATTTTCTGAGGGATGTCTTGAGCCTAACAAGGGGCATCTCAAGGCTAAAAAGGTTAAGAACCACTGCTTTCAAGCTTGCATTTTCAAAGGAGCTTAAGCTTACATGATTGGCTCACTGAAAGTCAATAGCAACCATGTAGCTAACTCCCATCAGCTCCTTTGAAAAACACAACCTAGATTTTTAAAGCCAAATTTTTAGATGGTGAAACTGCATTTCACCCACATATTGTGGGTCACAACTGCACATGGAACTGCATAAAATGGTACCATGCTGTGATTTAAGGAGAAAAGATTAATTTTTTCCTTCCCTGGAGAGTGATGCAATTCATGGTTTACCTACTTACACTGTGCATTTAGGACAGGATTTGCTCTTATGCTTACTCCCAAGGGAAATCAAATCAAATTAATATTAAGCACTGCACTGGTCAGTTTTTGAGACTTGGCAAACTTATTACTTAAAAACTATAAAACCAATACAAATTTAGACTATAAAACTGAATGGAAAAAGTGGTCAGCAAACCTGATGCCATATTCCTATTAGGTGCACAGTATTACATTAAGATAAACTATTGCTTTCATGATGTCGTACATTGGATGTCCTCAGTAATGAGGCTCTATCCCCTTGCCTCCTTCTGGACTGATTTAATTCTCATTGACTTTAGCAGGAGTTGGATCAGACCCTCTATCTATATTCCATTTAGCAACGTTTCAGTTGGGTCATTTTTTTGCCAATGCTTAGTTTAACTAATGGAATAAAGGAGACTCTTTGCCAGGGCAACACTGAAAGTGCTTCTTGAATGTTGACTACATTTTATCATCTTTTTTGCAAACCAAGCGCTGGCATGAAAGATACTGTCCTTGATAATAATAAAAAAAACTGACTAGAAATGAGTTGCTTTAGCTTTTGAGATTCAATTCTAATATTATAAAAGCCTTTGTCTGTCTGTCCGTAACGCTTTATTCGCACTCTGGTTGCCTCGGCAGCCAATCAGAGTGCTCTGGACAGACACACCCATGTGGAGTGCTGCCATAACAGTGGGGACTGGGGCAGGAGCCAGTGGGCTAGAGTGCCCCCCTCCAATAGCCAGCGGCGGGGGGAAGGCGGCAGGGAAGAGGGGAGGAAGGGAGGTGGGAGGAGCAGGAAGGCAGGGGGGTGGTGGTGACCAGTAGCTGCACCCTGCCACAACTGTCACTGTGGCCTGAAGGGGAGGGGGGAGCGGCACCAGCCCCAGCCCAAAGCAGCGGTGGGGAACGGCCCTGGTCCCTGGCCCAAAGTGGTGGGGGGGAGCGGCCCTGGCCCGAAGCGGCGGGGGGAGGCGAGGAGTGGGCTTGGACCCGGCCCAAAGCAGCGGCAGGGAGGGGGGGAAATGGCCCCAGCCTAAAAGGAAGGGGGATGGACGCAGGCCTCTGCCCCCACCCGCTTACTCCCCCCCCTCTTGATAGGTAATTTGCTAGTAAATACATAATGTCCATTTCAGACACCTGAGGGTGTGCAAAGGCAAGAGCACATACACACACACATGCATGACTCAGAAGAAGACAACAACGTTTTTGGGAGCTGGAGGATAGAAGTTAGTTACTACTTTTCTAGAAGGATGTGACATTAGAGGTTACAGAGACCAAAGGCTATTCTGTGTTTCGGATAGTTAGTCTCTGGACTTTTGGTTACAGATCACATTGTGGCAAGTTGCAGATTACAAAGCAAACATTCATTGCTACATTCTATTCTGTTAAATTAAGTAACTTAAATAGTTAAGCAGGCTCACCATATCCTAAGAAAACAACCACAATATGTTGTAACCTTTCCTGTCTTTGCCCCTAAAGCTGCAGTACTTGTATCCTACTGGCTCTCTACATCCAGAAAAGGAGCAAGCTTGCATGTTGGATTGGCAGCAGGGGAGGAAAGGTGCTTCTCTAGTTTCTCAGACCAAAACCATCTTCTCCCAGTCAAGTTAGTTTACTGGTTTCATTCAAAGCTTCCAAAAGAACAGCGTATTCTATTTTTTTGCCAGAAACAAAATGCTCTCCTTTCCTTACCACTGTACTTAATTTTAAGTTACAGCTGCTGCTGCTGTAGTCTGCTCTGAGGCTGCAGATGGCTACAGTGAGAACACACCAATAACATGATCTCAAGTGCTATATTCTTCTTTATGGCAATGTTGTGAAATATTTTTGGTTTATTTACTGTTCAGACACAATTCATTCTGGTAGCAGCAGCAGTAATAGCTTGTTTAAAAAATTAGAGGTACTGTCGTTTGTGAGGCAGGGGAAAGGGATGGGAGAGGCACACGGGCAGAGTGTGGGCCTAACTGGTGGCACACCTGCCAGGAAGGTTGCCCCCCACTTTTCCGCTTTCCCAACAGAAGACAGAATAAAAAGTAAAGGCCAAATGACACATCTTTAAGAGCAGCATACTTTCCATTATAGGTGGAAAGAGACACACACAGGCCAGGCTAAGGGACTGCTTCAGTATTCTGAGAAAGAAGAAGTGCTCAGTGAGCTAGCTAAGTTATGGAAACTGAATTACTGAGCACTAAACTGGAGAGTACAGACTCCAATGGCAAGGGACAATGGCAACCACCAAGAAAAAAAAAAAAAGGTATTGCCAGAAACCTTTCAGCAAAAACAACACCACTTTTATCCCAGAGGGTGGATACCCAGAGGCATATAAATTTCATGGCGAGGTCTTTTTCAGGGAGCAGAAAGAAGTTGCAACGACTACTATGACACATCCTTATAACAGAACACAGCCTCTTTTTTCATCAACCTCGAAATTCAGTAACTGGCAGATTACAGAAAATTTAACTCATACCTAAAGAAAAACTTTATTTCTACACAGGAAATAAAAAGAATGGTACTTGACATGGACAGAAGAAATTCTCCTAGTTTTACACAGCAGAAGTTTACTTTTAAGGTGAAACATCTGGTTTAGAAACAAGGCTGGAAAAGGCCAATGAACACAGACTGTCCGTATTGGGAAGCTAATCTGTGAAGTGGGGAAAGAAGTGGAAATTCTGAGTCACTGGCGCATTAGCGTGAAGTTGGAACCCACGCTGGTGTCAGAATGCCGACTTCAGCCATTGCCAGGATCCAAACTCTGCCACACATCAAGCTGCAGTGCAATGTTTATTAGTTATAAAATAACGTCACTTCAGTAACACTGTCAGTCTGCAGCAAACAGAGATAACTTCCAAACGGAAACATAACAGAATATGATGGCTGTGCCAACAAGGCTCCTCCATCAGAAATCAGCCTGATGGTAGACACTACTTTGCCATTTAGTTTATTAAAACTGCCATCTCATGACACAGTGGAGAAAGTTCCCAGCACAGTTTGGAAGTAATGGGGGGGTGTCAGGCAGGCAAATTACTGTTCACTTTGTCTTTGACTATATGATGAGAAACTAAACAGGCTTTCCCTTTTATTTTTCTGTGTACCTGGATCCTGCTTTGACAGGTACTTTGCAAGAAACACAAATAAGGATTGTGAGATTGGCATGAAGTTATGAAAAAATCATATGAGTTAAAGTGGATCTTCAGCAAATTTATAACAGCACAATTCTTATAGGTGACCTCTTCTAAGGCCCCTGCTACACATTATATATATCATGCAATTAACTGGTCAGTCACACAACAAATTTAAACTGGCCACACATGCAAAGTAAGACTAACCACAAGTGTAAAGTAATTATCACACAATTAACTGGTTAGACCAGCTACACATGCAAAGTAATTACCAAACAATAAAAATGACTGTCCATCTATAAAAGAGCCAACCAGCTAGAAAGCTGGTGCTTGAAAATGTGTGACAAATCTATAGCTGGTGCCTATCCAGCTTTAATTTGAATGTGTAGCAGGGCCCTGAGTGATATACAGGCAGTCCTCAGACTTATGACACAACTGGTTCCTGAAAACTATGTCTTAAGGCAAACTGTTGTAACTCGGAACCGATTTTCCCATAGGAAACAATGTTATAATGGGGGACTGGTTCTTGAACCAAGGGCCAATACCCTATTTTCACCAAAAATAACCAGGAATTTTGTACTCAATCAATTACAGATGAGTAATATAGCTACACTAATGTATTTATATTGTAAATAGCAATCATATTGCTTTGGAAGGCCTTCTTTGAAGTGACTTTGCTGGACTTTTTGAAGGGTTCCTGGCTGGAGTCTTCTCATGAAACCTGGCTGCAGGTTTTTCTGGAGTCTCGTCTGCTTTCTTAAAGGAAGTGTCCAAGGAAGTTTGGACAGATGTTCTCCAGGGAGATGGGTGATGCAGCAAACTTGTTCGCTGACGTGGTATGGCGCGAGATCAAGTGTTGTAAAGTCGAAATTAACATCAGAAAGTTGACAAAGGGTGTCAATTTATAAACGTTGTAAGTGCAAAACGTTGCAACTCAAAACGTTGTAAGTCGAGGACTGCCTATAATCCCACATGTTCCCTATTAGCTTATTTACTATTGAAGGCAACAAGACACTGCACTAGGGTAAAGAAACAGAGTACATTAAAATCTAGCAATCCCATTTGGGACAAACAACTGAACAGCCTGGAAATATCTGTTGAAAAAATTCACCAACTTTCCTAAATTTAAATAAGATATTTTTATCCTCCAACAAATTTCATTTTTAGTCATGTTGAATTACAGAATTAAAAAGTCCTAGGACTGTGCTCTGGAAACTAAAGATTGCTCTTCACAGAAGACAGACAGTAGTGAAAATGCAGTTTCCTATATTGCTCTATCTATATGCATCGACTCTGGCATACCCGTAAGACCTAGAGGATCATTAACTGTCTGTCTTTGCAGAATCCCAGGGAGGAGTGGGAGTAACAATTGTCAAAAGTACATTTTCTTTGTGATATAGACATGTCTCTAGGGAACTGACCTGAAATTACTAGCTCCATTTGTATAGGCCAAAAACCTAACAAATTAGACCCAAGCCAGCCGATTTTCTCTGTAGCGAAGCAGCACTATATTAAAAAAAGTTTTCGATGAGCAATGCATCAAGTGTTGAGTATCTCTGGGAGAACATACCTCTATGTATCAGTACCTTGACTAGTTGTCCCCTGACAGAATTCCCATAAACATGATAGCTCTTGTGTTAGGACAGCGTATCACATCTTCTCTGGATAATAACTATTCCAAGCCCAGGAAGGAAGGTAGAAAATACAGCCTTGGTTCACAACAAATGAAAAATGCATTTGGTACACAACGGCAGTAAAGTGGTTGTTCTAACAAGTAGACTTCTTAACAAATACTTCTGGAAAATGTATTATATACAGGTATAAATAGACACAGAAACAATTTGTCTTTTAAAAAAATGACATGATGTGATCCAAACATTACTCTTAATATGTTTCATGTTGTAATATAGCATCACTTCTGAACCACAATACTGCATGTAAGTCTTTAAATTCAAGTGCCGCATGAAAAAGGAGGGTCAAACTGCCTTATGATGAAGCACTGATATCTTATTTTTACTGCAATTACTGTTAAGAAGCATTAAAGCTATTGAAAAGCAGTAAGTGGGACTGACTTTTTAATGCACTTGCTGGCTTTGAAGTAGTTTGACAGGAAAGGTTCTTTTGTGCTACCAAACCTAAGCTAATTACAAACCATGACTTATGAACGAGTAAACATCCCAGATGCAGGCAGTCTATTCCATGAAGGTGACTGAGTCGGTAATTTTTTGCAGCTGCCATTATAAATCATAGTAACAGCTGGCATACAATTTCAGTACAAGAGAACTGGTGCAGGGGACCACCATTTAACAACTCAGTGTTTGAAACAACTCCAAAAGGTGATGCAAGCAGATAGCACATGTATACTGGAGGGCTGGATCTCGATTCAAGTGTTCTTTTGACCAATAAAGGAGTTCTCTCCGTGGCCTTTAAAGGATGCTAGGCCTCAGCAGAAGGGATAGAGGCCAGTAAATGGGACTCGAGTTGTCTTGAAGATGGAGAAATAATAATAATTTTAAAACATTATAGGATTCCGGGCAGAATGACATTTGTAACTTACTTCCACTAATATAGTGAAAGTGAGTGTAATTCTGAGCCCCAATCTACAAATATCTTTCTTCTGGAAACAAAAAATTAAGGCTAGACATACCAAAATGTCACGATTTCTCTAGATAGCTCACAGATTGTCTAAAACAGTTCCAATGCAGTGTGAAACATAGTACACCAACCTCTTCATAAAGCTTGATGAGGTGAGTCCATAAGTATGGGCAAAGTGACCTTACTTTGGTGCATAGACATTTTAGTGCACAGTAGCCTTGTAGAGTAGAACTGATAGCAATGCGAAGAGCTACTTTCATGACATACTGCATCAACTATTCAGATGCAACTCCCAATACTGCTACTGCATTCATACAGTACATAGAGTCCGCTCAGAACTGACACATCAGGAGGCAGAAAAAAATATCATCTTGTGTGAAATGACAATAGAGTGCATACTACATAGGGTTAGGTTTCTTATCCCCTTATGAAGATGAGGGTTTCCATCGACTGGTGGTTTAGAGCTGAAAAAAAAAAAACCCAGCTGCATTGGACTACTGAGATGTTTCAGCTATTTGCTGTGGCTTTTAATTCAAAGGGCACAGCTTCTTCAATTAGCTGCCAAGAACCACTGATGAGTTCCAAATGAGTGGAGAAATGGCAGTCTTTTAAGTAAAAACTGTGACAGAACAGTTGAGTGGCTTATCCTTAATTCAATAACCCACTGCAAATTGGGCAAGTTGTAAGGCACATGCTCAGGTGCTAGTTGAAAAAAAGCTAACTAAACAATGACATGGGGCTTGTGGCACTGCTGTCTTGATAAGGGAAACTGCAAAGAGACGTGGATATGAAAATAAACCTGTTTCAATCAGCAGTCTAGGCAGCTCTATCTGGAATGCCTAGAAGCCAAACTTTTATTGTCATTTGCAAAAATGCCACACACTCCAGGAGTTGGTTCAGAAGGCAATGTGGAAATATTAGCAAGATAGGTGAAGGAAGACATGCTTGATGTACTGGATTTACTACCAGTGGGAAAGTAATGCTGCCAGTGCCTATGACAGTAGGTTTATATAACATCTAAAGTGTTGGCACTATCTGTTAGACTGACTTGGGCCTGCAGCAAATTGCACGCTGATATTTCATATGTTTTCAAAGTTAAGTCATTCTGAATGACTGGAACCAGACTGTGCCACTTCAATGGTCATAGACAGCATCTTATCATGTCTGCTGAACAATTGTTTGGACCTGGTTATATCTAGCTTCTTTTTCATTATTCCTTGTAAGGAGAGAAAATAGTTTTCCCTGTGAGATTATATAGACTCTTATTTACAGTTACTTACTCCTAATGTGCCAGAACTGGTAACTGCAGTTATTCTTTGAAAAAAATGGAGCAGTCTTCAGTAAGAGACTGCATTTGCAAAGGTGAGTCACATTGTTACTCTTTTTTATAGGTAAGGAGGTCTAGGCACAAAAGTAAAATCAAAGAATTGGGACTAGAACTCTAATAATTTGTCCCACAATGTTGTACCTGTCCATGGATGAGACTATACTGCCTACTTGTATTGCGGAAGTGGGAGGCTGGGACTTAAAAACAACGAGCAAAATCTTAAAGGGATTAAAGCCTTCACTGTCAGCAGTCTGCAACGTATTTACTATTATTGCAGCGTTTCTCTGAAAACTCAATGAGAGGTTATAGTTTTGCAGAAATTCCATAAAGCGTAATAGGTAACAATACCAATAGGGTTTATCAGATGTTTAACAGGGTTTTATTACTTAAATAATACTTCTTTGACTTACCTGATATCACATGTTCTATTAAATTGAAAGACCTGGGGAAAACCTTTCACTAAGAAAAGCTGTGACATTCAATTTTTTTCACCTTGGGTATTTAATTCTTGTTACCCAGGATTTCTAAGTCAGGTGACAAGCCAAAAATGATTGGAGTTACAGCTCATCCTTATTTTATATCTTTAATCCTTGACTCATCTCCTTGTGTCTAGAAGTATCTAGGCAGACAGTCTAAGTAATTCTTCTGGGAATCAGCCATCCTATCAAACTCAGAACTTTGCTTTTTCTTAATGCTCATTCACTATGATATTTAATAGTTAGGTATATATAAAAATAATTAGAATATCCAAATATTTTCTATTAGTATATAACTGTTTTAATAATTTTATTAACAAAAAATAGTTCCATATAATTAAATACATTCAGCATCTCAGCAGAGTAGCACCATAAACACACAAACCATCTAAAATAAGATTTGTAGCAAAGCAAAAGCCATTTTTTTAGGTGCATACATTATTAAACATCCTCTAATGTCTCACTGACTAAAAGATTAAGTGTAAATGATACAGAACTCTCTAAAGGAAGAAAAAAGACTTGATTCCTTTAAAAAGTCATCAATCCTTTAATGCCAGCAGTAAAGGCTGATAATTTCAAATCTTTTATCTGAATCATGAAGAAGTCAATATTCTTTTAGCTCTCCAAGTAACTTGTGGAACAAAACCAGGCTTGAATAAACATCTACCAGCTAAAGTGGATGTAAAATTAAATTCTTTTTAGAATGTTTATTCTGTGCAGTGACTATTAGTGTGTATATGTACAGTGTTTAACAAAATGAGAACTTTGGAGGTTATGCAGTAAAATGCAACAGAGAATAAAACCAGGGCATCATTAATAAAATACCTGCAATGCATATTTAAAGTTCTGTTAGTACTCGGTGACTGGAACTTAACATTTCTGATAAATATTCAGGATATATGTTTGCATCATTGTGACACATTCCTGTCCCCTAAACACAGGGAATACGTGCAGTTAAGAAAATAGCAGGTCTTAAAACTAAGTTAAGATTACATTAGTTTTTTTAGCTTAAATATAGATATCTATATATAATATACTATTTCTGCTACAGGGCTATAAGCATCACATTCTGGTCTTTAAACAAATGTATTTTTAGACCTGCTGTTGCATTTCCCCTTCATTAAGATAAAGATACTCTAATACAAGGCTTCCTACTATACAACCTACAAACCCAGAGTTTCAAGACAAACAGGTAAACTGCTAGATTTTGGTAACACATTTCAAATTTCCCCATCAGAATGTTTAGGTTATAGTGCCTGAAGAATGAAAAATGTGTTATAAATTACTGCAGCTGTAATCCTTTAGGTTGGAGAAAAAAGAATGCTAAGGCAGCTTTTAAAAATGTGGAAAGCTCTGCAAAGAGGAAGAAATACTGCCTTAACCATGATTCCAGTGATTCAAGCAAATTAATGCCTTCTCTTCTGAATCTTAAATTAGTAATTGAACTGAAACTAACATGTGCATCTATATTTCTCTAAAAACTATAGAGTCCATGTAAAAATCTTTGAATTAATCATTAACCTTAATCAACCCACTTAATCATCAAAAGTCTGGAAATATGCAAGTTTAGGTTCCCACAGCAAGGTCTATATAGCTCCACTGCTTCATAAAAACTGCATGACTTTATAAAAACTATGGTACCAAAACACAGAAAGCATAATAGGCAAAGCTGACAGACATTAAACCTCCTCTGAAGGCAACAGACTTAAAGTTTTACTGTTTAATAGTATATATAGTCCATACAGAAGTCACATGGAGATAATACGCCATAAATTTAGACTGAAAAACATCAGCAAATAGTTTATAACCAAGAGAGTGCAATTCTGGAACCTGCCTTTAAATACGAGTCATGGAGATACAAGAAACCTTGTCAATTTTCGATGCATCTTAATTACTTCCTAAACATGCTTAATGTGCTAAGGATGCCCATGATAGAAGCAGCAGAATTTAATGAATCAGAAGGTGCCTCCTATTACCACATTTTATGTTCAGTACAAGTCACAAGGTAAGATAAATGCTTATGTGATCCCCTCTATGTTACATGTATTAACCCAATTAACTGGTTAACTGTGCAATTAATTTAGACTGGCTACATGTGCAAATTAACTATCGCACCATAAAAAAGTCTATCCAGCTATACAGTTAGAGCTGAAAAATGTGTATAGCTTGTTTCTCTCCAGTTTTAATTAACATGTGTAATAAGGTTCCCAAATGACTGGGAGCCCCATCCACCAGCTGCTGGGACTCCCAGCCACAGGGGTGCACCATATGCAGCTGATGGGACTTTCTGCCCCGGCAGCAGTGGGACTTGCAGCTGTGGGAGGTTGCTTCTTGCCAGTGCAGGGGGAGCCCAGGAGGGTGATCCCAAGCTTCCTCTGCACTGGCAATAAAGTGTGACTAGATTTGATTCTGGATCCCACAATCACACATCCTGCCAGGCATGTGACATGGCATGAGGTGCAACTGTGTGGATTGCACATCGGATTCTATCGTGCATTTACCTGAATGTATACATGGGCCCTGCGACTCAAAGGACAGAAGAGACATTTTGGATTAAAGGTGTTTAGGTCCGCACAAATCCTTTCACGTGAAATATGATACTATTTTTTAATGCAATTTTTATCAGTGCACTGATGATTGCTTTTAACTAGTGTACTGATGGTTGCTTTTAACCCGATTAATGGAGTCTGCTGCAGCCTCTGCATCATGTCTAGTCAGCATCCCTGTGCTTCAAAATGGTGGGGGGGGGGGGGGGGTTGAATGCGACAAACACATGACTTCAAAATGGTGGCGGGGCACTTGAATTCAAGTGCAAACGAGCTGTAGTTCAAGTGCCCCTGCTGCCATTTTGAAGTACAGGGATGCTGAATACATGTGATGCTGTGGGTTGTTTAATTAGAGCAGCTCTTAGAGCTGCTCTAATTAAAATGCTCCCCTCCTCCATCTCAGAGCACAAGGAAGAAAGCAAGCCAAACCTAGGAAAATGCAAAGTTTGTAAGAGTCTAAAAACAGGAGGGAGGCAGGGAATTATGAGGTGGATGCAATGATTCTTTTGGTATTAACAAGTTTCCACATTACATCATATTCTCAGCATGATTCTGGGAACAAATCTGTTTGGTCTACATACCCTGCATCTATCAATGTATGTATCCAGCAAACTCATGCTTCACTTTTGCTATCCCTCCTGCTGCTTTCTCTTTCCCCTGAACTAGCTGGTCTGCTAGAATACTCCTCCCCAGGAGCTCTGACTGGAAGCCATGGTGGTCAAAGCATCTTCCTGTACTTTTCCATGTCCTCAAGATCTCGTTCAAGATACTTCAGTAAGTGGCTCTTGATTTCCCAGACTTCCATAAAGGCCACGACCTCATTCAGCCTTTTACTAGTAAGTGAATTAAGGCCCTTTTTCATATCAAGACAAATTCTATATCAGTCATACTTTCAAGATACTGCAGCCTGTCACTTTGATTTTAGTTCATCAACCTAGGTTTTAAAAATGTTCTTAAGTGAAAAAAATTATATCACTCTTCCCCCCTTAGCACATATATAGATATTGCAATTACTCTGTTACCCAAACAGTGCCCAGTATTACCCAGGAACATAGGACTTCAAGGGGCTTACCAAGCCACCAAGTCTAGCCCCTAGTACAGATGTGTCAATCTCCTAAGGCAGGAGTGTCAAAGATATGGCTCATGGAGCCCTATCATTTGGGCTGGGGAACTACCTATTGGTCTCGTACCAACCCCACATGCCATGTGTAGCCAAGACATGCAGGCTGCACACGAGGCCAGGCCAGGATGTGTGCTGCATGTAGCACCCATGCTGGACTGGTGCCATATGCAGTGTGTAAGGTTAGGGCCAGTGCATGCTGCATGCAGTGTGCAGAGTTGGTCCAGAGTGCATGCTACATATGGTACCTGTACCAGACTGGCCCTGCACTGGCTTGGGCACATAAAGCTAGTCTGCAGGCCCAATCCAGCCCATAGAGCAGCCTGCGAGGCCAGATGAATTTGACATTTGTGCTCTAAAGTAAGGGTAGAACACTTAAGTAACACATCCTAGAAGAACAGTTGATATTCAAGAATTAAGGCCATCACCATTTTTCAGTGCGAGAAGAAAGTCTAAAAACTTTTTAAAGGGAAAAAATATTGTTCATTGCATTTTACTACAAAATGAATAAATTGATTCTGCCTACCTGGCAGAACCACTGAGGTGAAATATATCTCTGGAAAAGCAATCACGTCCACTGTCATCTTACAATGAAGAAATACAAAGCTAATTCAATAAAGTATTACTCATATTATTTGTCCAGCAAAGTTCCACCCCATCTTGTCATTTTCTTTTTTAGTGCAGCACTCCTGATTAGAAATCCCAACCTGGTTATTTTCTTCTTCTTAGCTCTGTATCTTTAGCATCTTTACAGCTCTTCCAAGATCAAAGAGTGATGTGTTGAAAAGTGCAGCCCAGTAGTGCCCAATCATTGAGAAGCAGTGATTGCATGACTGGTTTGTATGCCTCCACCTCACCCTAACAATAAACCTCAGTGCATTACCTGCTTTTCAGTTGTGTACATTTTGATCCACAAAGTCATGCTCCATGTTCACATAGTACAAGCATGGTAGCAGGTTCATGTTCAGCATTACACTTGTGCACGTGCATAGTGAATATGCAAGTAAATCCTACAGACCCAATGAAATCACTGGGGGAGCAGATACTTGGAGCATAGACCAAGTTCATCACTTCCATAACACATTCCCATGGTTTGTGTTCTCTCAAGCAAAGGGAAGGTCAAGCTTCTCTCATCAAGAAGAAAATGTTCCTCTTTTGCTGCAAAAACAAAGTTTAACTCACAGTTGTTATGAAGCATAGGGTTATTACTCCAAATGAATGTCCTTGCCACTAGCTATTCAAAATGCCTAATTCTTTGTTTTTCAACTGGCAAAGAATGAATTCTATTTTCTACCTGAGTTATGTTCATATTCCTCATTAACATTAATTTCAGTCATGTACATGCACAGATAAACATTGTAATGCTCTCACGGATGCGGTATTATATTAACTCCCTTGGCAAGCATAAAACAAGGATTCCTGTCTGCTTCTAATCTGTTTCCTCATTCTATAGCTCATGCCAAGACACTTCTTTAAAATCCCGACAGAAAATGACAGATAGGAATTATATTAAATAATTTAACAAAGTAAATCTTAATACTATATTACTTATTTAGGAGCTGAAATTGGGTCAAGTTTGTAAATAAATTGTTGTTTTGATTTCAAAGCTTGCTTTGGGCTGCTTCTTATCAAAGAAAGCTTGTGGAGCTAAGCCTTCCACATCAAAGTCTCTTAATATTAAAAACAAAGAGCCTAACCACCAAAACAATCAAAAGACAACTACACCTACAGTATCAATTCTGTTTAATTTTTTTCCAGTTAGGATTGAGAGTGTACCACGATATCAGAAAACTATATGTAAAATTTGAACCTCAGACTTTAATGTTGCAGCAGTTTCCATTTAGGTCCCTCCAAACCCCCATCCTGCTAAAAAAAAAAAAAAAAAATAATAGCTGCAGCAGGGAAGAGGGAAAGATTAATTTCATTATCTGTGTTTTTGCATACAGCAAGAGAGCAGGGCTGGAGATTCAGCAGAATGCTGAGAATCACCCAGAAGGGACTGAGTAGGTTTCCTGAAGCCATACAGAAACCCTCCATTTACTCTCTGCATGCTATCTGCACTCAGTTGCAGAGGAAAGCCAGAGCTGGTGGGGAGGAGGGGAGGACAAAAACAAAAAACTCAGTAACACCACACTTGGGAACTCAGCTGGAAAAAAAAATAATGCAAGGCTTGGAAGCATGTTAGATGTTAGGGCTGTGACATCATGATGTAGTGCGCAGGTTTGTTATTACCCTGAAATAAAATAGTTTTCTAATAAGCATACTGTTAGGTTTACAATAATTTAGATTATTAGAAAGTATTAGCTTTACAGCTGAATACAAGGCATGACCTATGGCCTAGCAATGCAGCTGACCACAAGGCAGATTGATAGCTAAGCCTTTGCTTGTGTCAAATAATCATTTTAACTATATTAAACATTTTCTGAGTTAAAAGCAACAAGTATCTCTGTGTCTGTGTGCTGAAAAATCAGCTACAGCAAGAAGTAAGATAAGACAGGAAAACCATTGTTCTGGGTGCACTGGTTGTGTCCTTAAAAAGTATCTACTACTGTGTAAGGTTTTGCTAACATATTATAATGTTACTGTTACTTAACTTTTAGCTTTTTAAAAAGTGCTAGTTCAGCTTAATAAAAATATGCTGTTACAAAGATTTAAAAAGCACCGCCCAAGTATTGCTTTTTTTTGTTAACCATAAAGTCTTGCCTTGTTATAATAAGTATAAAAGATCACCTCACCCTTAGGGGGGGGCCATTTTGCCTTTTGCTGGCTTTATGGTCTTTGCTCGAGCAAATAAACAGCTGTCTTTCTTTACCCGCGTTGTCTATCAATCAAATTACAGCTAGACAACGAACCTTAGGGAGGTTTCTCCCACCACAATGATTACAAGGCAAGATTCTAGCATAGAAGCTGAGCAAAGCCAGCCATCCAGGCATGATCTGAGAACTGCTAGCTAGAAGCATCTAGTGTCCTGGCATCTGTTTTTCTGACAAGGAAAAAATATGCAGTTCTGAACTGTGACACTCTACAAATCCATTCCAATGCTACTGGTTCTAGCTTAAAAGTTATTTAAGAGCATTTAAAATCTTCTCTTTTAATGACAGGCAAGGTTCTTTGAGTACATGTGATATCTTTTATTAGACCAACTGAAACTTTTAAACTTTTAATTAAGTTTAAATCATTGTTTCTTGATAAGTTGAATGTTTTTTTTCTCTCTCTCACCACAATACTGGGTGTCGTTACATAATTCAAGGTTATAAATACAATAGTTCTGGTCTGATAGTCCTATGCTTTCTGAAAAGTCCCAAAAATACAGAACTTGGGCTGCATATTTAACAAAGCTGAGTTAGGGTGTAGGAAAGTGCAGTGTACTAATATACAACATTTGCTCTCATCTGATGTTAAAACAAATTGACACGAGTGATGTAGTTACATTACCAGCTTCCAGGGCCTCATTTAACATTTTTATTTATTAACTAATGATTTTGTTTTCAAAATTCATATGGGGACAGAATGGGGTCATTTTCGGCTTACTTAGTTGTTCTGCAATTAGGTTGTCAGTTCTAACACACTCCTAAGCTCTAAGTTATTTAAATGTTTATAACACTATCCTGTAATTATATAAGGTTATATCATTCACATTTTATTTCAATTTCAAAATAAAAAACCTTTAGCTATAAAATCGGACCAAGTAACACTGAAGTTTAATTTTAATCTGCTTTAAAATTGAACAAAACACATTTTACCACTGGGTAGGAAGACAGATGGCAGACTCAAGATTGCTCATAAAGATGTCTCCCCCCCAAATTTCTTTGATTTTTCCATGCAGAAAAAAGTTTAATGTAAACAGCTGCATTCCCCAAGTCAGATTTTCAAATGCATTCACTGCCTTAACAATGCTTAGGGCTAGATTCTAAATTATTTAAAAGGAAGTTGATAAATGTCTAAGTATATTTAATTTACACTCCTTGGCTCAAACTGAGAAGCACTTGAAAAACAAATCACTTCAAAAGAAGTTATCCAAACTTTCAAGTGTTCCAATAGAACACTTGGCACAGCACTTTTAAAATAGAACAAGCATGAAAAGAACATGATTTCCCCTTAAACTCACACAGTACATGCAAATGCAACAAAGAAAAAATTCCCCTTTACCCTTAAGCCCTGCTTGCTCTATGTTTGGGTACCATCTTGTAGTACAGATGAAAGAGAAGTAAATTTTAAGCTCTTCGTATATTTTGGGGACATCCATGTTTCAGAAACATTAGAAAACTGAACTACATTGCTACAACTGGAGACCATCAATCATGCTGCAACTAGGTCCCTTCATGTGGTCAAAGTTGTCATGTAGGTAAGCTTAGTGATGCAACAATATCAGTACATGCTTCTAAAACCCTGTATGTCCATAGGACAAATTGGTATACATATATTCATCTAGGTCCCTCTGAAAGATTAATTAAAAAATACTTATGAAAATCTTTTCTGGGAGAGTAAAATGACTAAACTGGTGACTAAAAGCAAAAGGTATTGACTGCCTTACATGGGAGGAAGGATGAACAACTGGGGCATTCGGGGGATCCCAGGTTCAACCCTTATCTCTACCACAGACTTCCTGGGCAAGTTGGTGGAGGGGGGGCAAGGTGAAATTTCCAAACCCAACTAGGCCTTAATTTCTGTGGGAACTGTGTAGGTAATACATAAGGAAACTAAAAGAGAGCTGTTTATTAGCAAAGTAAGAAGAAGGAAGAAGCTAGAGGCCTCCTGATCTCCCCTCAAAAAGACATCTCAACACACAGATGCAAATGGGTTATCCTGGAACCACTGGGCATGTCTACACATGTATTTACGTATGCCTAAACTTAATGCACCTTTGCTTAAGGCTCATTAAGGCAATTTAGGCAGGTGTCTACTCATAGACACGCTAATACACATTAAGGTGTATTAACTTTTGGGCGCAATTAGCTAAATTACATTAGCCCACATGCAGACACATTAATGCGCATTAGGAGTCTACACGTGGGCTAATGCAACTTAACTAATCGCACCTAGATTAAATACTTGCTTTATGCAGATATCAAATTTAGGTGGGATTATCTTAAAATGCCCTTAATGCACCTTAAAAATGGTGATTTTAGGCTAATCCTGCTTAAAAGGTACTTGTAGCCCACTGAGAGGGTGAACCTTCTGATGGAACTATTTAAACCTTAGTGCTTTTATATTCCACATCAAACCCCACTACTATGCACTTCATTGCAAAAGTTTTTGATAGGCATATGTGAACTACCTCAATCCTACTACTTTTCCATACACATGTGAGCATACATGCATGCACAGTCTTCTCACCTTCTGGAAATGGAAGATGTTGCCTTGATCAGCAATATAAATAATACAGTAAAAACCCTGTTATCTGGCATTCTACTAGCCGGAATACTCTATTAACCAGCACTGCGCCACTGCCATCCACCACCCTGTGCCGTCGCCGCTATGTGCAAGCTCTGTGCAACCAGCCCACACCATCCACCACCCTGGGCTGCCATGTGCGACCCCCCACTGCTGCTTCCGGTATTTTTAGGTGACCAGCATTTTTACATAACCAGCACCCAGCATTCCTCACTCATGCCGGATAGCAGAGCTATTACTGTAGTCAGTTTCACAAGCTAAGGAACCTAGGTATGGACTTTATATTATTTACAACGGTCAGTAGTATCAAGACAATATAAGCTACTAATTGCAACACTAGCTGCATGTTTCTGCTAAGTTGGTAGCTCTGCATGAATGTATCCAAATCCTTTAATTACTTGTTACTGCACTTAACACCTCAACATTTGCTTGGAGGCTTCTCAAGGCAGAGTTAGGAAACCTGCTCCTGAGAGGCCAGCAACCAATTTTCCATTAATTAATGGTGTTATGCTTTAAGGATAAATTCAAAACATAGGCAATCTCCATGTAGGTTGCTGAGCTTTCACAGAATACAGAAAGGAATCATTCAAAGAATAAAGCTTAGAGAGAGTAGAGAGACCACAGAGAATGCTGAAAGGACAAATCCAGCTGGTTCTCTGTCAAAGCCAGAATGGTAAGGCTTTGTGTAGATTTAAAGCGTCAACCTTATGCCTCAATGCTAGTGAATATTTCCTAGTTATAGCTTTTAGATGCCATACTCCATAATTGGACTTCAGCACCTAATATGAAACTTGATAGAATGTAGGTGTCTAAGTCCAAGAGGATGACACACAAATACCACCAAATGAGTTACAGGGGTGTAGGTTGTAGCCGTGGCATAGTGTGGGGCCATTTTGGTGCCCATAGCCCCACTGTATGCCAACCTTTTTGAGCCACCTGGAAGAAGACTTCCTCAAGAACTGCACCATCAAACCCTTGCTATACTTAAGATATATTGATGACATCTTCACCATTTGACTGAAAACCTGCAATCTCTGATTGAGTTCCATCAGAAATTCAACAATCACCATCCCTCCATCCAACTTTCTCTAGAATACTCCTGCACCAACATCTCCTTTTTAAACACGATGATCAGTATCCAGAATGATAAAATACAGACCACATTATACAAGAAACCCACAGACCAACATACATACCTGCACAGAACCAGCAATCACCCTAAATACACCAAAAGAGCTGTGATATACAGCCAAGCCCTCAGATACCACTGCATCTGTACTGAAGAGAACACCCGGGATTGCCACCTCACCAATCTTAAAAAGGCTTTCACCCAACAAGGACACTCCTCCAGAGAGGTAGATTGCACGTTTGAAAGAGCCACCTGGATACCACGTGAAGAACTGCTGCAGTACAGAAGAAACCCCCCCACAAATTGCACACCGCTGGTTATGACTTATCACCCCTCCCTTGAACCTGTACAGAAAATCCTCAAACAACTGCAACCCATACTAGAAAGAGACCCTATTCTTTCAAGCCCAGAACACACCAAATGGATCCAGACCGTGCCATGACAAGAAATGCAAAACCTGCCAACACATCTCCACCACCCCCACTATTACTACACCCCACAACAGAGCCATCAGCATTCCTGGATCTTACAGCTGCACCTCCAGAAATGTAATATATCTCATCCAATGCACCAAATGCCGTGACGGAAAATACGCAGGAGAGACCAAACAACAACTGCGCACCAGAATGAACGCACACCGGAAATCTATCAAAGACAGAAATACCCAATTACCTGGAGGGGCACATTTCTCACAGGAGGGCCACTCTCTCTCCAATCTCTCAGTCCTGATCTTCAAAGGAAACTTACAAAACAGTTCCCAGAGACGAGCCTATGAACTCCACTTCGTCAACCTCCTGGATACTAAAAATCATGGACTAAACATAGACATTGGATTTATGACACATTATAACCTGCCTGACATCTGACTCCCCAGGTATCTCTCCACTTTCATCCCCCTTCTCTCTCTCCTCCCCCTCCCCAGCCTCTCTCTCACCCACTGACTCCTCAATCTACATTTTCACTGACTACCTGTCTTGTATGCATACCAGCCCAGCCCCTGGCTTCTTTACTTTTCATTCCATCCAGGAAGAGCACACACCAACTGCTGAAACTTCCTTAGCCTGACGAAGGGTTTTTGCACCCGAAAACTTGCTTAATAAGTGTTTTCCAACTATTGAAGTTGGTCTAATAAAAGATATCAGATTCACCCAAAGAACCTTGTCTACCAAATGAGTTAGACACCTGGATGTTCCAAAACACCCTTTCTACTAGGGAAGTTATTTAGATGCCTAAAATTCTGCTATTGCACATGACCCAATTTGGGTCAGAGGTGGGCGGGAAGGTAGCGGGAGTGTGCTAGGATCCAGCTGCTGTTACTATTTTTCCCAGAAGCTGCACAGGTAAAGTGCCCAGCACCATGCTCCTCACTGTGGTGGCACAGGGAAAGTGTCTGCAGCCAACACTTTTCCCTGAAGTGGCAGGGAGCTTTGGCAATAGTCTCCTTCCACTGCTGCAGCTGGGATGACTGCCATCTGAGGACACTTTTTCAGTGCTTTACCAGGGAAAAACAGTCCCACCTTCCATGCACTTGCCTGCTTTGACTTGATATTGGTCAATCCAGCCCAAAGCCTCAAAAGGTTGCCAACCCCTGACCTAAAGTAGCGTTAGTAAAAAAGATGGGACTTTATTTTAAAACGTTTTCAAAAAATAATGGAGTCTCTTTAAAAAAAAATTACACTATATAGTATATTATATATAGTATATATTTATATTCTGTTTTTATATGTAGTATAGATACATTATTTATGTTTACATAGATTGAGATTTGGACCCAAGCAAGCAAGACCTCCTTCGCCAGTGCCTCAACAAAAAAACTGGTGAATGCCAATCAATAATGGAAGGATGTCAGCAACGTGCCCTCAAGGCCACTGTCATCAGCTCCTGTGAAAAGACATTTGGATTCTCTACAAGGAAACATCAAGACTGGTTTGATGAGAATGACCAGGAGATCCAAGAGTTGATCAATTGCAAGCACAAGGCCTTTTGTGCTTGGCAAAAAGACACCAACTCCAAGCAAAATAAATTGAAATCTCCAACAAGCCAAGGCAGAGGTCCAAAGGAGGACCCACAAAATGAAAAAAAAAATTATGGGAAGACAGGGCTAAGGAAATTCAACATCTTGCTGACATCTACAATATGCACAGTTTCTTCAGTCACCAAACCATGTATGCTCCAAGCACTTAGAGATCAACCCCCTAAGAGATCTAAGGATGGAGGAGACCTGATCAAGGAAAGGGGAACCATTAATGCCCGTTGGAATTATTTTGAAGACCTTCTCAATCGAGACTGCTGTTGATGAGAGTGTTCTCAATTCCATCCCACAACACCTAGTCAGAGATGATCTCAGAATCCCTCTGATCCTTGACAAGGTGAGGAAAGCTATCAAGCAGATGAAGAACAATAAGGCATCCGAAGCTGATGAAACCCCTAGTGACATTTTCTAACAGGGAGGAAAGGAGCTCACATCACAGCTTCTTGCCCTCATCTTAAGGATCTGGAATGACAAGGAAATCCCAGACTACCTTAGGAACACCATGATTGTGACAGCCTTCAAGAAAGAAGACAAGTCCAACCGAGGAAATTACAGAGAAATCACTTTGCTGTCCACCACAGCCAATTGATTGTTAAGAGAATCCTTCTGAACCGTCTCTTTCCACTTGCTGAAGAGCTTCTCCCAGAATCTTAGTATGGGTTTAAGGTGTCAAGAGGCACAATTGACATGATCTTCATGGCTCGCCAGCTGCAGGAAAAATGCTGAGACCAACAAAAGCTTTTCTACATGGCTTTCTTTGACCTCATGAAAGCTTTCGGCTCTCAGTCAAGAAGTGCTGTGGAGGATCCTTCTGAAGCATGGATGCCCACCAAAATTTGTCACCATTCTCTGCCTGCTCCATGACAGCATGTGAGTGGTGGTTCTCTGTAATGGATCTCTCACAGATCCTTTCAGGTTAAAACAGGAGTTAAGCAAGGCCATATCGTTGCTCTAATACTTAATATTCCTTGCTGCAATGCTACATCTGACCATCAGCAAGCTTCCAGCCACAGTGGAGCTAAACTACTGAATGGACAGTAAGCTGTTTAGCCTCAGCCAACTCCAAGTCAAAACCAAGACCACCCCAACCTCAATCGCTCCAGTATGCTGATGCGCTCCTCAATGAGCTCCAGTATGCTGATGTTGCTGTAAACATGTGCTCACTCAGAATCACAACTTCAGGCAATCATCAACATCTACTGAGGCATACAAGAAAATAGGATTGATGCTTAACATTCAGAAGACTAAGGACTTCCACCAACAAGCTCCTAATGAATAGTTCCCAGCTCCAGTAATCCAAATCCACTATGAGGCTCCAGATGCTGTTAAGTATTTCCCGTACCTCAAAGGTCATCTCTTGCAGAAGGCTGATGTTGATGAAGAAATCCAACATCACATCAAATGTGCAAGTGCAGCCTTTGGATGCCTGAAGAAATGGATGTTCAAAGATTGCAACATCAGATCTGAAACCAAGCTCATGGATTATCAAGCAACTGTGATCCCCACCTTTCTGTACAGAGCTGAGACATGGACAACAAACAGGAGACATCTAAAGTTGTTGGAGAAGTACCATCAATGCTGCCTGTGGAAGATCCTTTGAATCCAGTGGGAAGACAGACACATCAATGTTAGAGTCCTCCTGCAAGCAAATACCATGAATATTGAGGTGATTATCATTCAACATCAACTTTGTTGGGCCAGTTATGTAATCCAGATGTCTGACTCCAGACTCCCAAAGCAAATTTTGTTCTCCCAGCTCAGCCAGCTCAGGAGGGGAGCAGAGAAACAGCTTCAGGGACATCCTCAAGGCTGACTTAAAAAAAAAAATAGCAACATCAACATCAAATCATGGGAAACTATTGCCCAGGACTAACCCAAATGGAGAAGAGTCTGCTGCAGGGATCTCAGTATGACAACAGGAGATGGAAAAGTGGAAGTGGCAGAAACAATGTGCTGCAGACAAAAATCGAGAATGCAGAGGCACCCACCGCACACAGAAACATATCTGAGCTGCAGTAGAGTCTGTCGATCATGGATAGGCCTCATCAGCCATCTTTGGACACACGGATAAGACAATCATGGAAAGCAATCATCCTCGGCTGTGAGGAATTGCCGAAGAAGAGATGCATTAATTATGTTTACAAGGATTAAGACTTATTATGGTATTTTGCCCATTCAAGTGCTGCTTGAATTTTTTCTCCCTGATAATCAGCAGGTGCCCCCAAATCTTCATCCACTTAGTATTAGTGCAAAGAAGAAAATGCACAAGCTGAAGATATTTTTTCTGCTCCAAATCTCATGTTCCTCAAAGCCCATGAATATGTTCCTCCATAAGTTTTCCATGATAAGAAATGTTGAGGCATTTGGCAACTCGGGTCTTTGGATCTACATATCTGTATACACATACCTACTAACTCTGAACTCTTGCTGCATACATGATGCTTTTGTAGCATGAGAGAGCATGCCTGCTTGCAGTGCACTTTCACACAGAGGCAGAATTTGTCCTATGAAGAGACTGAGACCAACTGCATTATCATGCAAATTGATTGTTTGCCAAGCAAAAAGTTGTAAATTATTGCATTTATGGGTAAGGGCTATTTCTACACAACATGACATTCTCCAACTTAAATTAAAATGACCATTACCTGCTGGAATAAAGCATAGTTCCATCACGTTGATATTGCTCATCTGCATACAAAGAAGAAGAAGAAATTGTGGTTGCTAAGGAAGCTGCTTCAAACAGAGATGGAGTACTTGGCACTAAATCTGGCCGGTGCCGGGAATCTAATACTGCATAGGGAAAAATGTATATAAAAATATTTTCACTATAGGCTTTTTTAAAGTTCATTTATAACTACTAGAAAAGATAATATCTACCCTATCTTTATAAGTACACACACGCACAAGTGCTGTTAATGTATTCTCCAGCAGCACTTAACATTTTAATTGACAAGACACTGATAGTCATCTAACCAGTGTATATGCTTCTACCTACTCCTAATCTCCTTAATGCCATAAGATTAGTTTCTACTGCTACCCAATACATTTAGCAGAATACACAGCAAGGCCAAGGACATTACTTAGCAGTAATGTGACTATATGAGAATTTCTGCTAAAAGAACAGCTCAGTCTTAAAACTTCATGTTCATACTGGGTATATTTTCAGAAATTGTGGCCTCACTGTTAGTGCACTGTCTAACATACTACCTTCTTCATCAAGACTGGAATAACTTTGTCCTTCAGTAAGCATGTCATGCTTTTCATCCTTCCATTCTTGGCTAACAGCACATATGATTTCCTGTGATGTTGCCTTTAGAGCTGCAATAGAATTGCATCGTCTCTTAGAAGGAGAGGACCTTAAAGCTGCATGAAGAAAAGAGAGTTCACAATGAATAAAGCTACTGGATTATAAACATTTTACCAATCATTAACAGAGGGTTTGTAAATTTTATGTTA
Source organism: Alligator sinensis (assembly GCF_000455745.1). Taxonomy (NCBI): domain Eukaryota; kingdom Metazoa; phylum Chordata; order Crocodylia; family Alligatoridae; genus Alligator; species Alligator sinensis. The sequence continues at coordinate 1,772,034 of NW_005842041.1, read as the reverse complement.
AAAAAAAAAAATCAACAGGCTGCTACCTACAAAAGCTATTACTAAATTCACAGATCAAGCAAATATCACTTTTATTCTAGAGAGTTCATATCAGATATTACCTATCAAAGTTTTAATTTTTTTTTATTTTAGAACACGCAATTTATATGCTTTTTAACATTTCCTAAATTACAAACCATCCCTTGAATATCTGCCCAAAAAGTCAGAAGAAAAAAAGTGGGTAGTGTAGGTCCCATCTACAAGTGAAATTTTTACCAGTTAATCACACCTTAAATGGTCATCCAGCCACATGTTCAATCAATGGCATGATAAAAGCAGGAATAAGCTGCAAAGTTATTGCACAAAGTGTGTAATAACTTTGGAGCTGCTTTCTATCATGCCATTAATTGAATGTGTGGCCAGGGGCTCCTGAGGCTGGGACCCCTATCAGTTGATCAAAGCTCTCAGCTTGGGAGGTCCTTATGCACCCCCACACCTGGGAGCTCCCAGCTGAAAGGGCTTCCCGTGGTGAGGGGAGCAGTAAGGGCTTTGGACCCCTGTGGCTAAGTCACCCCACAGTTCTCTGTGGCTGGGAGACTGCATGAGTATGAGCTGCAGTCTCCCAGCCACAGAGAACTGTGGTATGCTCCCATGGCTGAGAGATCCCATAAGCTGCAGTCTCCCAACCATGGGGGTTTATAATGCATTCCTGTGGCTGTGAATCGCATCAGCTGAGAGGACTCCTAGCTGCAGGAGCTTGCTTCTTACTGGTGCAGGGGGAGCCTGGAATTGGTCTGATGGGATCTGATTCGCGATCCCACTATTATGCCTCCTGCCATGCACATGTAGCATGGCAGCAGGTGCAATTGTGTGAATTGTGCATTAGATTCCAATGCATCTTTATGTATATATGTGGAGGGGCTCATGGGATAATGGAAGGAAAGGAGAAGAGACAGTAATTAATAAAGTAATCAAGCCTTTGAACATTTCCTGTGGATTACTGACAAGCTAACAGAGCTAATGGCTTGAGGATAATTATTGCAATACTGTAAAACTATCTGTCATGTCTAAGGATTTCCATTACAGTTTAGCAAACATCTACTTTACATGAAGTAAACATTTCCAAGATATTAAAGCTTGTACATTTTCTAATCAAGTTATGGGGCTGCTTCATGAAAATCTCCTTTAGTTTATAATGATTTCCAGAGACTGCCATACCTGTGTGAGCAATTTAGGCAAATGCAGGATCTAACAACTGCCACTGCTGTTTCTCACTCAAAACCCATACTTATGCAATCTCCTTTTCCAAAAGCTTTTGAATAATTTCAGTTGTTGCTTTTAGTTATGAAATGTTTCAGATACCCCAGAGATCGACTACAGCGGTTGTTCAAAGAAGCTGGAGCTGGTGTTGGTACAAGATTCAATATGAGAAGTACCCACTGCACATAGCTAAAAGTGGGTACGTGCCTTTGGAAGGAAAGTACCAGATATACCAGACCTCAGGCGCAAATGATCCAGTGCTACTCCAGAGCCCCTTTGAAAATAGTGCCACAGGCTTATGACTAGGGGTATTGTTATCATAACATTTTTGGTGCTGCTGTTGTTTAAAGGCAGTAAACCCTTGCTGGATTTAATGGTCACTGAGATGAGACATTTCAAAAGCAAAGTGAGGGTTAGTAGGTGATGAAGGCACTAGAATGGGACTCAAAAGGAATGGGTTCATTTCCTGGTTCTGACACAGAGTTCTTTAAAAAAAAAAAAAAAAAAAAAAAAGTCTCTTGATGTAGCTGTGACTCGCTCTCCTCCTCCTCAAGCCTCAATCCCCCAGATTTAGATCAGGTCACAAAGTCCCCGGACGAGGGTGTCGGGGTGGATGTTGTCTTCCTCAACTTTAGGAAGGTCTTTGACACGGTTTCCCAGCAGATTCTCTTAAAAAAACTTGGTGACTGAGGCACTGATGCCTACAGTCAGATGGGTGGCAAACTGGCTAGATGGTCACACCCAGAGAGTGGTGGTGGACAGGTTGTTTTTGACCTAGAGGGATGTGGGCCATGGAGGCCCCCAGGGCTCGGTCCTGGGACCTATACTGTTCAACATCTTTATCAGCGATCTGGACGCAGGTGTGGAAAACATGCTGTCCAAATTCACTGACGACACCAAGTTGTGGAGTGAGGTGGGCACACGGGAGGGGAGGGACAAAATCCAGCTAGATCTATACAGGTTACAGAGGTGGGTGGATGAGAATAGGATGAAATTCAACTCAGACACGTGCAAGGTACTGCATCTAGGGAGAAGGAACCAGCCACACATCTATAGGCTGGAGAACACCCTTCTTGTCAACACGGTGGCAGAAAGGGATCTTGGAGTCATTGTTGACTCCGGGAGGAACATGAGTCGCCAATGCGAGGAAGCGGTCAGTAAGGCTAACCGCACCTTGTTGAGCATCTACAGATGCATCACAAGCAGGTCCAGGGAGGTGATCCTTCCCCTCTTTGTGACATTGGTCAGCCCACAATTGGAGTACTGCGTCCAGTTCAGGGCGCCGCACTTCAAGAGGGATGCGGCTAGTATTGAGAAGGTCCAGAGGAGGGCCACTCACATGGTCAAGGGGCAGCAGGGTGGCCACCACCCTGGGCTGCTAGGAATAATGGCCACAAATTGTTAGAGAGAAGGTTCAGGCTGGACATTAGGAGACATTACTTTACAGTTAGGGCTGCCAGGCTCTGGAATGGGCTCCCAAGTGAGGTGGTACTCTCTCCTACCTTGGGGGTCTTCAAGAGGAGACTGGACAGATATTTGGCAGGGGTGATATAACCACGGCACCCGATCCTGCCCGGGGCAGGGGGTCGGACCTGATGATCTGTTTAGGTCCCTTCCAACCCTAAGTACTATGTCACTATGTCTTCAGCATAATTTGTTTCCCTTTCACCCTTTGTCTATTTAGTGGTCACACTCTTGAAGAGGCACAATTTCATACAGTTTGGTATGATGAATCAGGATCTAGGTTCTGTGTTTAGTGAGAGCTGACTTCCCTATAGTTGAGTGTAGGGCTCATCTAGTTTTAATTCTCACTTGCCTTTTGTTTTATTTTTGTCCTAATCAGTGTTCCAAAATCCTGCTAGTTCAGTATCAAATGTGAATTCCATGAACATAGTTAACTTCTTACTTCAGTTAATTAAGGAGCTGTTATAACAGAATGATTTTGCACTGGTGACAGTGCAACACAGTGAACACCTTCTATCAAATTTGGCACGATGCCATTTGCCATTACTCTTCCACTGACCCTTGAGCCAGATTTCATTCTGTGACATCAAAATAAAGTTTTATAAGACCCAATCATGCTATTAACTACAATCCAAATTTCAGTACATATTCATAGATTCATAAATTGTATTCCTATTAATTAATTTTATAATTCTACCACCAAGTCATGTTTGTCCATCAAGATCTGTTCAACTAATAGCATGGCTCTTATAAAGTTCATAGTTGCTTTTTTGTATACATTTGGTATTTCTCATATTAAAATTTGTCGTTGTTTTATTTGGAATAGAATTTAGATGTCTGGGATATGATGCTAGGATCCTATTTGCATTTTTTAAACCATTGATACATTTTTCTTTCATTCATTAGTACCTTAATAGTTTTCAAAAACTGTAAAGGCAGAAGCACAGTGAATTAATTTTAATTCCCTTAAATTGCATGTCATTTAGACCAGTTACTTTATGCATTTCATCTCCTATCTTAACATTTCATAATGCTACTTTTGTATCCGAGTGAGTCAAGAACTTTTCTCCTCCTAATCAGAAGAGTCTGCCATCATAAAAAGCTTTATTGCAGGACCCAGTGAATCAAAAATCACTTTTCCCTGTACAACTGATGTATTCACTTGGTCTGCTCTTACAATGTTTACCTTAGCTCACATGCATCTCTGAAAGGATCGCTGAGGTCACCTGCACCTACCTTGCTGCTGGTAATTTTCATATGTTCTTAAAATTCTTCATTACATTAAATTTCCCTTCAGTAGCAATGATGGTTTCCATTAGAATTCACTAACATCCTTTAGGCTATTCCGTGTGCTTATCAGCATTTGCATTAGCACACATAGGACATCATGCCTAATTAGAGAGTCACTGCTTAGAGTTACTTCTTAATTTCTCTCTCATACCTTCTTTACATTTCTTATTTCTTGGTTTTCAGTTGACCTACTCTCACCTTCAAATAATTCCTAAACCTACTTCTGCTCATACTTGAGAAAAGAAAATCTATTGGTAGTGACTAGGTTGAAAGACTCCATAAAACTTTTGACTAGTACTTCTCTATTTACTTTTAATTCATAAACATCCATCTCCTTTCTTATTCTTACATCTAATTACATCTGTTGTTCTAACTGATGATGGCCCTTTTCATGACCAGGGTCACAGAATTTCCTGAGTTTAATCGTGCAATTGTCCAAATAATTGTAAACTTTCCAAGAATAATTTAAATCATGGTCTGCCGGAGATAAATTTTATTGTCCTTAGATCAAGCAGTTTAACACAGGCCAGTGCAATCTGAAAAATATTGACTTTCAGTGAGGGAATTTTTATTGAAAATAAAACCTGAACTGAACTTTTGTTGGAAATAGCCTGTGAAATCCTAGCTTACTACAGACTACCAGTAATTTCACTATAGACCAGGGGAGGGCAACATCTGGCCCATGGGCCAAATTTGGCTCATGGTGGACTGCATTTCCCAGCAGCTGGCAGGGTGTGTGGCTGGGTAGGGAGCTGCTCTAGGGCTGGGATTTTGCAGCAGTGACAGCGTGGTCCAAAGCTGGGGCAAAGCCGTGATCCTCTGCCTAGGGTGTACGGGCAGCAGGGCAGAGCCATGATCTGCTGCCTGCATGCCCCTACCTGGGTTGTGCAGGCAGTGGATCGTGGCTCTCCCTCAGCTCTGGACCACACTGTCACAACCACAAGATCCCCACCCCAGCCCCAGAGCAGCTCTCTGCCAGTGCTGCTTGGGCCAATCACCATGGAAGCCCCAGCCCTGCGTTGTCATGGCCCTGCCACTCTTTGGGTCTCCAAAGAAACCATCCGCAGTGATGTGGGCAGGGGCTGCTGGGAAATGGAGTCCATTGCAAACTGAATTCAGCCCATGGGCCGGACTTTGCCTGCCCCTGCTCTATAGTGAAATTACTGGTAGTCTGTAGTAAGCCAGGATTTCACAGGCTATTTCCAACAAAAGTTCAGCGAAGTGGGCAGGGGCTGCTAGAAAATGGAGTCTGGCCAGTAGCCAAATCCATCGTTTTGCCCACACCTGCTATAGACTAATTTAACCAGATAACATCTTGATCTAATAATGTACAACTGAATGTCAAATTTTCATCTGTAATCATTTACAAGAAAAATGGTGATGTATTCTTAAATCTTACTGAAGACACAATTGCAATTGAAGTATTTTGTCAATTCAAAATGTAAATCTAAACTTTTTTTTTTAATCTGTAATTTGTGTGTGAACATTCATTCATTGGGTTAGTGTGAAAAATCTCAAGGCTCATGTTAAAAAACAGCCAGTAATTTTGTCTATTTTCCTCATACTTAAAAAAAAAAAAAAAAAAAAAAAAAAAAGCGTGAATTAAAATTCTCCATTCAAAACGAAAGGCTTGGTTTAGCTTCTATGAAAATCTATCCCTTAATGGCTCCTCAAAACAACCCAACAGCCTAAACTGCAAAGGTTTTGATAAAGATTCTCCTGGGAGCTTGAAGAAAGGAATGACCGAAAGCAATTCTATTGACTGTTCCCTGGCTAAACTGTACCCTGGAGCCAGTCTCAGGTAAATAATATGCAATCATATACTTAGAACGGTATTAAAAAGGTGTATGTACAAAAAGCCAGAGATAAATTTAGGGGCACAACCTAAACTTTCATATTTTCCTGACTCAAATGCTTTGCAACCTTAGTATTATGACATTCAAGCTTACTCTTGCTTACTCTGTACAGCTTCTTCTATCAAAAGGTACAAAAGGCCTTTAAAAACCATGAACACATTAGAAATCTAAAGGCCTTTACGTGCTAAATATTGTAGCCCAAGGGAAAACTGATGCACTGAAAGGTTAAGATTCCCATGCACACTACAATCCAACCTACCCTCTACCTCTACATAGAGGACCCTCTACGGGCACGTCCAAATGAGCGCACATGTGCCTCTTGCCCCACCTCAAACCCCTCTGAGGTGGGGCAACAGACACATGCAGGAACAAAAAAATGTTCCCCGCACTGCCAACTTGCAGCATGGGGAGAAAATTAGACCCCTGAATATCCAGGGGTCTAAAAAATAAAAATCAATGTTTAAAAAGGCGGGGCAGGGCACAGTCCCAGAACATGCCCTGAGGCAACCAGAGGCTGGGTTCTCCCACAGACACGCTCTGGCTGCCAGAGCATCTCTATGGTTTGCCCTCACCCTGGTGCTGAAACACGTGGCTGGCCAGGCTGCATGTTTCAGCACCAGGGCTCCAGTGCTGGCGGGTAAGGGGTTGGGGGGCTGGAGGAGGGGGGAG
>NW_005842041.1:1756875-1764371 GCF_000455745.1 Alligator sinensis | reverse complement strand
CCAGGTCTGGCAGGTGCACAGCAGGTCACAGCCAGGCAGCAGCCCCCACTGCCAGACTGCTGCAGTGGGTAGAGGGTGCAGGGAACTCTCAGGGCTGCTTCAGCAGTCCAGCTGGCACAAGGGGTAGTGTCCCCAGGTACCAATTAGCTGGGCCCCAGAAGCTCCTCAGAGCTGGTAGCCCTGAGCTACTTGCCAGGGCAGCTTTTTGTACTGCTGGGGCCAGGACAGGGCAGCTTTTTATACTGCTGGGAACAGCACAGGTGCTGGCCCCAGGCTGTACCTCCCCCTGGCTGAAGATCTGGGAGGAGTCAGGCAGCTTTATTTTTTCCCCAAGTGGCACAATTTACTCCACAACAAAGTGCACGTCCAAGCATCTGCACTGAAGCAAAAAGCCCGGGGTCAAATTTGCACCGCTTCTATTTGAGCTGCTGCAAGCGCACATGCTTGCATGCGTGGACGTGCCCTACAGGGCTGCAAAACCAGTAATCTGAGACCCAGCCCCCTCAGTGCACAGAAAGGGAATGTGGAGTTCCCCATAATTTGTTCATTAAGGAGTCCTCCACATGCAGCTTTAAATAGAAACAATTTAGATTTAGCACGTCTGTAGCCCAGGTAAGAAACGCTTTGTTTAAACCTATGCTTTCTTAGCTTGACAGTCAATTTCCCCCACATCATTTTTCAAAATGAAACAGAGTAAAGCAAGCCTGAAAATAAATTGGCTTCTTCATCTGGGACATTTGCAAACTCCTTTGTTTCACTTTTTAACTGTGCCAGGTTATGATAAAAGACCTGTTGTGCTCTCTTTGGCAGAACTGTGCAACTATGGCAATATTAACTTGTTCTTCTCTTTGTGCAGCAAATTTGGATACAAGAAACAAAAACATGGTAGTTATTTGTTATTTTTCAAGTACTTTTGTGGGAATCCAGCTTCCTATACCCAAATGGAAGGTAATTACTGCAGTGTTATCTGTTCTATGCTAACGTGCCAGGTCTTTGTTTCACTTCTTGACCGTTGAGAGAGAGATGTGGGATCTTTAGCTGCTGTAAACCTTCCTCCCGCACCCCATTGAAATTCCAAGTGTTATGGATTCTTATGCTCTTTTAAGTTAAGGACCTCAATGATTTTACAGTTGCTAAGAGTCATCATGGTTAATATCATTAATACATTTTTCAGCTAAACTAATTTTAGCTCAATGGAAAATTTGCAATGCCAGTGACCCTCTTAAGTGACTTATTTTTATAGTCTTGGTGAAGTGTTTCATGTAAACTTTTTGGTCCTGTTTTCTCATTTTTACTCAACCAATTACTAATGACATACCCATTAATCATGAATTGAATTAGATAATTAAGGGAAGGAGAAATGAAGGAATAATAGTTGAAACAGGTGTTTAGTTACAAAGAGGAGAGAATTTAGCAATGTAGATACATCCATCTTCCCAACTCCTCAAACCATACCCTTTTTTATTCTACTAAAGTGCAAAGGAGCAAAGCATATCAAAAAAGATGTGCATCCTTCCCAAACCTGCCAAATATAATGCCCAGTTGTTTAACCATTATTTATTTAGTTAGTTCGAAATGAATAGGAGCCCCAAGGTGAATAAGGGCTGCAAACTGGACCTGTACTTAGCTTATATTTTTATATTCAGAGTAGTACTAAACAGGGTTCCCCTGTTAGTTCTCATAAAAATATGTAATAAATAATAACCTAATTGTAGAGATATAGGAAAGAGTTCCCATTTGTTTCAATGAAAGAAAGTTCAGGGTCTTGAAAGAGTCTTCAGTAAAGAAGTGTGAAATGTAAATATACAAAGTATTAGGTTATCCAAGAGTAACAACCACCACCCACTTACCTTGAACTTTTTTGAAAACCCTGGAACTCATAAACTTTAAAAATCTGTCGGCATAAAAACTTGGTCTGTGAACTGAAACAGTGTCCTAGAAGACAGAAAGGGCTTTAAATTTACATTCTTCATACAGAAATCAAAGTAAAATGAACAAGAGAAAAACTGGACATCATATTTTTCTTAATTTTTTCATGCCTTATTTGGTGACTCATGGATGAAGATATTAAGATTTTGATTTCTCATGCCAACTAGAAATTACTGTACAATTAACATCCATTATAATTAGTAACTGTACAACCTTTTTGTAATCCATGCATCACCATAAGCATTTAATATAATTCAATACAATAAAATTCAACTCTGGATGTTTGATCAGCTAATATACTGTGTGGCAAAATTTTGCCTTGCATTACCATTCTATATAGCTGCACTGATGTTGATTCAGGAGGCAATCTAACTGGCTAATGTAGTTTTCAATTAACTCTTGATTTAACTGATGAATTAAGATTAGGGATAAAAACAACATCCTTTTTTTCTAGTTGTGTTGTACTGTATTATATTTTTGGCCTAGTACATAATTTGTCCAAAACCTGGTGAAGGAATCCAAGGGCTTCCTACAGATGTTAAAAAACAGAACAAAGCGGCACCTCTTAACTTGGTGCACTCCCATGCTGAGCCCAGCACGTGCCCAGAAGAACCATCACATTAGTTGGACCTGGCTTGCCCAATGTCTGTATAGATCAGGCACTTTTATCTAATAGCTGATTGAATCAGCTTTTAGCCAAAAGCTCCGAAAAGCCCCTGAAGCACCAATCTATACAGATGCTGCAGAGCGGGTCAAACATGCTGCTTTTTCCAGTAAATCATGGTCTGTTTTTAAATGTCTGTAAGCAGCCCTATTATTCAACACAGTTACAAGGAGGATTTAAATTTATTTATTTATTTATTGGTTAGATAGGCAATAGGATGACAACTTGTCAGAAATTACAAAACTAAACTTACCAAGGAAAACATAACAGGAAAAAGCACATTCAGTAGCCTGGCTGTCTTGGTGATAGACAGATTATAAATGTAAGAGCTTGTATTTCTTCAGACAACAGTTATCAAAACTTTATCATAAAAAAAAGTGCCAATTAAAAAGAGATGCTTACCCCATCATAGACCAGCGCTTTCCAGGAATGTTCCAGCTTCTTCATTAACCTAACCACATATAAATAAAATTAAAAAGTTTGTTATGAAATGTTCTCATTTTACAGCAATCTCAGAAAAATTTATTAACATGATATTTTAAAGTGTACCAAAACAGATGCGTTCCAAACTGCCACTTACCTATAAGACTGCAGAATATCAATAATACCCATAAACAGAAGCAGCTTTTCTCCTTTATGACTCTTAGCTGGAATGCCTCCCATTCTGATGGCAAAAACAAAATAAAGATATGAGATATTTTATAACAAAGATCTTTCTAAGGATGCCATAAAAGGTGATACTAAACATGAACTGCATCTTCTTAGACAAAAAGGAATTACTAGTAAATTCATTAAGGTGGAGTGCTGAATGCCCTAGTTGAGGGTAGGACATTCAGCCTCACTGATTGGAAACATGATCTTTCTTTTCAGCTCAGGTCCACAGGCTGCTGCTTGTTAAGGCAACCCAACATGTCACAGTTTCTACCCAAGGCAATACTTCCTTACACTTTTATATCATGTCCCATTTGAATACTGCACTACATTATACAAGCCTCTCTTTATTCATTCTGAAGTAAGTAAATATTGTTGCCCCGATTCACAGATTGGGAGGTTAACATGATTTGCCTGAAGTCTCCTAGAAGCACTAATGACAAACCCCAGAATAGAAGACTGGTCCCCTGAGTTCTACTCCTTTATTCTAACAACTAGTATTGCTCCCTCTTCCACAGAAATGCATTGAAAGGCAAGTTTAAACCAAATTTTATTTGTGGTATCCTACTTTACAGACCTGTAAACAAACAAAAAAAAAAGGTCTACATCCTTTTTGGTTATAATTTGTAAAAGATTATGAAGAGCTTCTTTCCTAATTTAGCACCCCTAAAATGAGGTACTTGAATTTTGCATTCTCAGAAAAATCAGATCCTAGATTTTTTTTTTAAATGTTAGACTTAATGGACAACTAGAGAATTGTTAATATTATGAAATCATAAATATCAGACTGGTGAAGCCTGATGGAGCAGGGGAGAGATTTTTTTCAGGAAAAGATCAGTCTCTTTGACCTGAGTTTCGAAAGTGATTTGTGATTTAAGGTGTCAAATCAAAAATCCTTTAAAAGGTAGCCTAATTGATTTAAGCATTACAAATTGTTAATGTGGTCTGAAAGTCTTGGCTCCAATTTTTAGTTTATTTTTATTAACTTCTGTTAAATTCAATATACCCTCTAAACTGTCAGTGAAAAAATACCATCAAAGATGCAACATCTCATTTTCTAATGAAGCCCAAGAAAAGTAATATACTCCTGAAACATCCAACAAGAATAAAGTTGACAGTATTTAATATTTCAGATATTTCTAAGATTCAAAATGAAATACCAAAATGATAAATAGTTTGAAAGCCAAAACACAAAACAACTGCTCAGGCTTTCCTACTGTATCACAACAATGCAAGATAGAGTGTACTTGAAAAGTGACCTGCAAATGAGAAAGCAAGTACAATAACTTGCAATTTCATAATTCTGTTCTTATTGAAAAAAAATTAATTCTATTAAACACTGTGTCCTTGGATGTCAACCTGACACCAAGAAGCAACCACACTCCATTCAATGGGTGGCAGCTCCTCAACAACATAGAGCAATACTACACAATAGTTTTGTTGGAATGCAAGGGAAGAAAGCAATGAGAGCAGGTGGGATTCAGGGAGGCACAACTACTTAAAGCACTGTAAAATCCAAGTAGACTAACTAGCAAAAGTATCTTATAAGCATTTGGGTGACCTAGCAGCTTACATTAGACTGACTTTCATAGGACATTAAAAATAAGTGACTCGGGAACCTAACAACCGTATTTCTGCATGTAATATCACAGGATTTTTGAAGACAAAGTGTTGGTTTTGAGAGTTACCTGAGCACAATATTTCCAACATCAGTCCAGTTATGAGTCATATACTTATTTTATGCAAATAAGAGTAATTTTGTACTGATAGGGCAAAATACAGCTCTTTGTCTAAACCTATATTCTAATACTTTAAACACAAAACTATGCAAATACGAAGTAGTATTATTCTCCCATTAATTTGCTGTAGGTTTAAGCATGTAACACTAATGGTATTTACCCAGATAACTCCCTGGTGAACCCAGAAAAGTAAAATCTTTTCCAAGTGAAATTAAGTCTCTGTTATTAAAACAAGGATTGATTATACAGAATAGGAATGCTGATTGCAACTCTCATTAGCACTGAACATGAATCGGGGAAGAGAATATTCTGTGGAGACATACTTGAAATGAAGACAAATGGGGCACTTCACCCTTTTCAATTACATCCTTAAAATTCTCAACAGCTTAGGACATGCTATTGCATATAGAGGCAGTAGAAGTGCTGTCTTCCGAGCATAATATAAATAAAAGGTTTTAATCACTGTGGTTATTAAAGATCCCATGGCACCATTTATAAGCGTAAGAGTCTTAACACCAAAGTCTTGGCTGAATTCCAGCCTGGCTAACTACAGCCTGACTACCTACATTTCCATTGCAGTTTCAATTAGGGAGAGAAAAAAGCCAACATGTTTTCAGCTGTGCTATAGTGCTCATTTGAGAAGTTGAAATATCAGTCTTGTTCCTCCTGAAAGGTGGCTGCACCTCAGCATTTGGTGAAACAATTTCTGTGTATTCAGTGAGAAAATTTATTTGGGATGACAAACTCTAATAATTTAATTAGTAATTAACAGGTTTAGTTTATGAGGCTGTTTCAAGTTACAGTGAAATGACATGTGGGGCTTTTCTAATGGCAGTTTCAGAACACATCTTTTATAAGAGAATTAACTTATGTGCAGATAAATTGATTTGAATCATAACCACAATTCCTATAATGTATTTAAGACAATGAAGACATTGGCGTTTTTATTTTTGGATCTCTAGTGAACCTCAGTGATATAAGCTTTGAACATTTGTTTTTTAAAAAGGAAAGAAAAAATAATCCCCATCCCTCTCTTCAGTTTTCTTAAGCTTTACAGTCACTTATGTAATCTTGGATGGGAGAATGTTCATTTTGAGATTTCATTCAAAAACAGAACAGCCTAAATAAATAAAGTAGATAAATTCCAATAGTCACTTTTTAACAACAAGGTTTGTAGACTTACGTATTTGTAGCTTCTGTGAGAACACAGTCCCCAGACTTCCCAGGCCCCTGTATGGATTCCATGGCTGTAGAATAGAGAACTTTCTGTCCCCCAGGACGTTTAGCATCAGATGCATTCTGGGAACTCTCTCCATCCTTCTCTCTTGTGATACTGTCCAATGTATGGATTCCCAGCAGCAGACTATAATCCATGATTTTAAAACTTTCCAACACCTATTAAGGAAGAAGGACTTTTTGCACCATAACATAAAAATGACTATATAAATGTATTTCGCATAATTAAAATACTTGAGAAAATCCCAAAATAAAGGTATGTAGAATATACTGGCCTCCTCTGACTTGGGTGGTTTGCAAAATGTAAAGGCAAATGTTAATGTTTGATACTAGCATAGCACCAGAGGCAGATCTGGAGCATGGGGGATGGACTGATGCACTTGCACCCCTCCTGCTTTGAGATTCCTGCTTCAACCAAAGTTTAAAACCAACTGCCTGGAAGTGGCAGCAGCATGTCCAGTCAGGCAGTACTGAGGGAGTCAATTGACTTTAGGGCTCATTAAAGTCTACCTGATACCTTCTAAGGTCTTAATTCCACAGGTGTTAGTGACAGTCTGTCCTTTTTAATGACCCTCGACAATTAAGCTAGCCTTCCTTCTGCGATTCTGCTCTGTTAGCTGCTCCTGGTAATGTAACTCCTATTTCACAGTCTTGCAGACTGTTTTAAACTCATTCCAGTAAAGTTATTGGAGGTCGATATATCGGGCACGTAACAGATCAGCACCAATAAAAGGAAAATTAACATTATCGGTAATCGGCTTTTTTTTGGCTGGTGTAGCTGATAATGTTACTGATAAATGCTGCATGCGTGTGCATAGCTGCAGCATGCATGTAGCCAGGAATGCAGCCTGGTAGTTTGTAGAGCAGCGTCTGGCTGGTAAGTCGTGGAGGGTGGGGAAGGAGATTGATGACCCCACAGTGAGGGAGGGAGTGATGCAGGGGCAGAGGCAGGGGCTAACAGTCAGGCTGGTGAATGTGACACCAGGGCCAGGAGCCATGGGCAGCTCATTTGGGGAGTGCGGAAGGGTAGGGAGAGGGGTGGCTCCCCACCGCTACACACACTGACATGGGGGTGTGTGGGGCATGTACTCCCTGGATTTGTGCATGGGGCAAGGGTGGGCTGCCCACTGCAGTCTCAGGGCCAGGGGCTGCACTGGTCTCTTCCCCACGGGGGAGGGGCAGGCAGCAGCGGGGCTGGGAGGTGTGGATATGGGGTGGGCTATAGCTATCCCAAAATTCCCCATAGCCACCCCTCCCAGCACTGCTGTTGCCCCCCC
>NW_005842041.1:1755466-1756844 GCF_000455745.1 Alligator sinensis | reverse complement strand
CCTCCTGCCCCCCCCACGAGCACAGCCCTGGCCCAGCACCTCCCATCAGGAAGAGGCTGGCACAGCCCCTGGCCCCGAGCCCTCCCTCACCCTGCATACACATCCGTGGGGCACATGCCCTCCATGCCTCCTCCAGGGGTGCGTGCCCTCACCAGGCACCATACCATGTACACCCTTCTTTTCAAAATCCTAGAGCTGTCAATGCATGGCATCTTTTGCCTGAGGGTTTCAAATCAATTTACAATCATCAATAAACTAACCACTGCAAACCTCATTTTAAATATGGGGGAAGCAAAGGCACAGGGGGCTGAAGATGCAGTAATGCAGTCTGCAGTTAAAGGGAGTTTGCCTCTCAGTAACTTCTTCCATTTACTGTGAAGAAACGTTTAAGGCAGTTATCTTATGCACTGACCACAATACATATTTATGATCATCGTAACACATGAAAGGACATTTTGCTTAAATATACATAAACTCAAATTTGCAAAAATAAATCCTTAATGAGGAAGAATTTCAAAAGGCAAGAAGGACAGTTGGCTGCTCAGTCCTATTTGAAATCAATGGGATTTGGGTGAATAACTCCTCTTTTGTCTCTTTGAAAATCTCTCCCTGGCACTCCAAAAGGGACAGACTTTATACTTGAAACATGACTTGGCGATTAAGCAACCTCATCCCCTGCTCTTATTAGCCATTTTGCCTCCCTGGTTTTAATAAGTTCAACCTCCCCATTCAGGCTCACATATAGGCATAAACTTCTGCTACACCAATATGAATCCAGAGAATGCCATGGTGGGGGGAACCTATTATCATCTGTATTAAGTCATTTAAAATGTAAAAAAGGCAAAATGAAGCAGCTCCTAAGTACAGTTAATAATACACAAAAATCACCTGCAGGCAGATATTATATCAAACACATTGCATGGAAGCCTTGCTTGGCACAGGGGAGACAACCCATTTAATCTGCTGTAATCTCAGGGAGATATCTGCAGCAAAGCAAGTCTCTTTACTTTAATGCAGCCCAGCAATGATTTCAGATGCATCTTGTGCCAAAATGTCTTACTGATAATGTTGTAATCCTTGGCACTGAATTGTAAAAATGTATGTTATTTTATGTGGAACAAAACCAATTCGATTTTACAGAGACAACAAATAAAACACATTAAATTTAGGTGTGGTAGTTTATCAGAGCATAAATATTTTACACAAAACCTTAGACAAAGTTTTGAACTCTCATGCACTTTTTATATCTTCAGAATTGGGGTGATTAGGAAAGCATTCAAGATGCTTTGGAGATAGAGAAATTAGAAGAGGGAACTCGACCATCTATATAACTGTCTTTTTTTACTGTTTTTATACGCGCGCGCGCGTGCGCACACCC
>NW_005842041.1:1748921-1753864 GCF_000455745.1 Alligator sinensis | reverse complement strand
GATGAGAATCTGATGGTGTTCAATGCCGATAAATGCAAGGTTCTCCACCTTGGGAAGAAAAACCCTCAGCATCCTTATAGGCTCAGCAGTGCTATGTTGGCTAGCACTATGGAAGAAAGAGACTTGGGGGTCATCATTGACCACGAGATGAACATGAGCCTGCAATGCGATGCGGCGGCTAGTAAAGCGACCAAAACGCTGGCTTTCATCCATAGATGCTTCTCAAGCAAATCCCGGGACGTCATTCTCCCCCTGTACTCGGCCTTAGTGAGGCCACAGCTGGAGTACTGCTTCCAGTTTTGGGCTCCACAATTCAAAAAGGATGTGGAGAAGCTTGAGAGAGTCCAGAGAAGAGCCACGCGCATGATCAGAGGTCAGGGAAGCAGACCCTACGATGACAGGCTGAGAGCCCTGATGCTCTTTAGCCTGGAAAAGCGCAGGCTCAGGGGTGATCTGATGGCCACCTACAAGTTTATCAGGGGTGACCACCAGTATCTGGGGGAACGTTTGTTCACCAGAGCGCCCCAAGGGATGACGACTAGGTCGAATGGTCATAAACTACTACAAGCCCGTTTCAGGCTGGACATAAGGAAGAATTTCTTTACTGTCCGAGCCCCCAAGGTCTGGAATAGCCTGCCACCGGAGGTGGTTCAAGCGCCTACGTTGAACACCTTCAAGAGCAAACTGGATGCTTATCTTGCTGGGATCCTATGACCCCAGCTGACTTCCTGCCCTTTGGGCAGGGGGCTGGACTCGATGATCTTCCGAGGTCCCTTCCAGCCCTAATGTCTATGAAATCTCCATTCTTTACCTATCTTGCATTTTATGGTACTATCCTGAATAGCCTTTTACTTTTCATCAATGACAATCATCAAGGCCCATCGTTAATAAGGGAAGATTTGCATAGGGTCTTCCATTGTAAACTAAAGGCAGAAAGGTCTTGTCTAATTTGGAGCTCTGGGATAGGGGTATTGTGAACATCACAGGTAGCTGAACAGGGAAACCTAGGAAAATAACCTAGGTTTCAAGAAGAGAAGAAGAAAAAAAAAAAGGCCTTCAATTCTTAAATGTCTGAGATGCTTCTATCAGCATCCTCATCTCATGCTCACTGGTAATGACACCAAAAGATGATCTTGGACCATAAAATAAAAGGCATATACTTGATTATCACATGATGACATAAGGAACATATATTTCATTACTCATAATGAGGGAATGATGGTTACTAAACACATCCAGTTTCAGGGAACTAGAAATCGTGAATTGCGAAGGTAGGTTATAGGGGTTTAGGTTGTAGCCATGTGGGTCTAAGGACATAGGCAGACAAGGTTCCTTGGGTGAATGTGATATCTTTTATTAGACCAACCCAAATAGTTGGAGAATAGTTATTAAGCAAGCTTTCGGGTTCAAAAACCCTTCATCAGGCTAAGGAAGCTGCAGCAGTTGCTGTGTGCTCTTCCTGGATGGAATGAAAAGTAAAGAAGCCAGGGGCTGGGCTGGGGAGTCAGTTGTCAGGCAGATTATAATGTATCAAAAATCTAATGTCTATGTTTAGTCCATGATCTCTAGTATCCAGGAGGTTGATGAAATGGAGCTCATAGGCTCGTCTCTGGGAAGTGTTGTGTAAGCTTCCCTTGAGGATCAGGACTAAGAGATTGGAGAGAGAGTGGCCCTCCTGTGAGAAATGTGCCCCCACCGGTAATTGGGTATTTCTGTCTTTGATAGATTTCCGGTGTGCATTCATTCTGGTGCGCAGTTGTTGTTTGGTCTCTCCTACATATTTTCCATCAGGGCATTTGGTGCATTGGATGAGGTATATTACATTTCTGGAGGTGCAGCTATAAGATCCAGGGATGCTGATGGCTCTGTTGTGGGGTGTAGTAATTGTGGGGGTGGTGGAGATGTGTTGGCAGGTTTTGCATTTCTTGTCATGGCACGGTCTGGATCCTTTTGGTCTGTTCTGGGCTTGAGGAAGTTTGCTTCTGGTGATGAGGTTGGCGAGGTTTGGTGCTTGTTTGAAGGCTAGGATAGGTGGCCCTGGGAAGATCTTTTTAAGAATAGGGTCTTAATTACCAGTGGGGGCACGTTTCTCACAGGAGGGCCACTCTCTCTCCAATCTCTCAGTCCTGATCCTCAAGGGAAACTTACACAACACTTCCCAGAGACGAGCCTATGAGCTCCATTTCATCAACCTCCTGGATACTAGAGATCACGGACTAAACATTGACATTGGATTTTTGATACATTATAATCTGCCTGGCAACTGACTCCCCAGCCCAGCCCAGCCCCTGGCTTCTTTACTTTTCATTCCATCCAGGAAGAGCACACACCAACTGCTGAAACTTCCTTAGCCTGACGAAGGGTTTTTGAACCAGAAAGCTTCCTTAATAACTATTCTCCAACTATTTGGGTTGGTCTAATAAAAGATATCAAATTCACCCAAGAAACCTTGTCTGCCAGAGGTAGGTTATAGAATTCTTCTTGCAACTGTCACAATGAATGAAATTTAAAAAAAGATCTACTGGGAATCTCAGTACAAATATTTTTAATGTTGTACATATATATTTTATTCAGCTACAAGACTTGGATGCATGCCACTGAAAATAGAACGAAGATGCTTAGCTGATTACAAACAATAAAATAGTTTATCCTTCTGAAGTATTACTCCTGTATTATAGTTATTTATCAGTGTCTGTGAGAATCTTGATTTCATAAGCTAAACATAACTGGGAGCACGAATACCATTCTCATTTGAATACTTTAAAGTAATTCCATTTAGCACCTTTTTTTCTTCTTCTTCTTTTTTTTTTTTTTGTTTTTTTTTGTTTTTTTTACTTTAGCCAAATATAGCTTTGTATCTTCAATTCCCGATTTGATTCAGATTTGGAGATCTGACCACTGAATCGGGCCAAATTTCCGCCAAATTAAATCAAGGACCAAAACTTTGCACAGCCCTACTGGCAGCCACTTTGAAGAAGAACCTCTCAATGAAAAAGCCAGTTCTAGGCCATGACTCTAGAAAAATCTGTTCCCCGCTACATTGCACTTTCCAAAAAAACAAGGTGTGCATCTTATCTGTGGGTGTCTGATGTAGCGAACCTCTTCTAGTTCTGACTACACTGATCCACTATCTTTTGCCCCAATTCCTCGCACTAAAACTTTAACTAAAGATCTCACTGCCTGCCTGTACTTCTATTCAGGAATCTTTTAAACTAAAAAGTGTAACATAAGAAGTATACATTATCTAGCTATTCTAAGACTCCTGGAAGCTGAAGTTGGTATCAATGTAATATTTTCTTCCTGGACACATCCTGAGAACCTATTCCTACATGTAGCATCAACTGTAAATTTTCCTGCAGGAGTTTTTTTCCCCATACTTGCTTTTGTTAGATATTTCAATGCATGAATCAACTTATCTTGATCCTATGCAGATCCTAAATAAGATGAATACTTATAGTATATGTAATCTTCCCAGCTTGCTGTAATATGTGACGGTTTGGCAAACCACATAAGCTCTAAAATAAGTCTTGCCGGTTGGTATGATATGCATGTCTGATGATCACTGTTCCTAAATATTTGCTAATCAAAGCAGCAAAACTTGATGCAAATGCATAGCCTAACCTTAGCTCCATTTCCTCATTTGGTTCAAAGGACAATACAACTGTGAAAGCACAATAAAGCAGAATGTGCAGAACAGTCAGAACTTCAGTGTCAATAAACAGTCTTTGTCTAGACAATTTTATTTCATGCCAAATTCTGAAGTCCTTATTCATGTAGGACTTCCACTAATGTTAATGAAACTTCACCTGAATATAGACTAAGAAGTTTCAGATGTAATATTAGAGGAAGAGGAGGGGAAGTCAACTAAACATAAATTGTGTTTCATTTAGAAGATTATTTTTTTCATGAATAAGTGTTAATGCGAATTAACAGCTTTGGTTTCACCTACCACTTATGTGACATGATGCAATAAATTATTTTATTTCAATACATTCAGTGCCCCAGAGGAGCTGCAAAGAATCCAGTTTTGTAGCCCCTTTTCATGTTGAATAGCATTTGAAAATACTTCCATTAACTTAAGTGGGACTACTTGTGTGAGCAAGTGCTCTTAGCTGCTGAATGAGGTCATAATGTAGAGAGGAAAAAAAAATCACATGCAGAAATCGTGATACTACAGTACCATCAACAAATACCAAAATAGCAAAGCACTAATAAAACATTACAATAGATGGTGACAATAGATGACAACCACTAAAACCATGACAACAGATGACAACCATGACTGGGGTCTATAGAAGCAAGTACTAACCCCCACAAATATTCACCCTCAATGGTTATTGTACAAGGTAGAAACTGTGAAAATGACTCAGTTTCTATTATTTTGCACTTTGCTCTTAAATGCATACCAACAGCACAATAAAGGTAGTTATGCAAGAAGTTTCTGGATTTACTGTTATTCAGGCACACATTTATTTTGGCAGATACACACTGTATTACTGTATTTACTCAATTCCAAGACAAGGTCTCCCCCATTTAACATGAGGGGAAGTCCCTCATCTTAGAATTGAGTACAAGGGAGAAGGGGGAGGGGGGAGAGCAGGCAGTTGCTGTGGGTTGGGCTCCAGTCCTTACCTGGAGTTGGAGCCAAAGTCACAGCTGCTGTTTGCCCCCCAACTCCCTCTGCCAGCTCTTTATCCATCTCCCCCTGTACCTTCTGCTCCCCGACCTGCCCCTCTTCCCCTCACCCTTGCTTCATGCTGGTAGGCTCCATCCATGCTGCAGCCTGAGGCACTGAGCATAGCCCCAGCCTGTCTGCATAGCAGTGGTGCACAGCCCATATGGCTGCTACAGCGGCTGTGCTGTGGCCATGCTCCGTGCCATGTGCTAGAATGGGGACAGAGCCTGCTGATGTGAAGCAGAGGCTGGGGGGAGAAGCACTGAAC
>NW_005842041.1:1742331-1748911 GCF_000455745.1 Alligator sinensis | reverse complement strand
GGGGGGGGGGCCAGGCGCAAGCAGAGGGGTAAGCTGCTTGACCTTCCCACACCACCTGCCTCCCCACTGCCTACCTCACTACACTGGCGGGGGGAATGCATCAAAGATGACCCTCCAATAACTAGTTTCCAAACATGAAAAAGTATAATACGTTTATATTTTTTTCATGTATAGAATCGAATTATTGGGGGTCCTCTTAAATTCAGGATCATCATTGATTTGAGTAAAAATCAATTTGAGTATTGAGAATGTGAGTTAACAGGAATTATAAGCCATTTAACTGGCACACTGATACAGGTCAGTTTTCCTCCATCACTGTTAATACATAAAACACTAGCCATAAAGATTCTGTAGGCACTGGAATGTCACCTGGCAAGGATACTAATGGTTACAGTATGGTCCGAACTGGTGGGGAATGTCTAGATCCTTCCCCAATTACTCTTTGATTCTTAACTCATGGTTTTCTTACAAAAAATAACCAACTAACCAACAGCCAATAGCACAGTTATCAGTGATGGGGCACAAACTGAATTAATTGTTCATATTAGTAAAAAGCAGAAAATACTGTAATGAAGTAATAAAGAAAAATCTCTCTCTGTTCTAGTGCACTGCCATTTGGAAATACATAAAGAGCTTCTTGGTTTACATTCAGTTGGATTACATTCTATTTATTGCTCCTGGGTGTAGCATGTGCACCCAGGACCGCAACATGTTGAGCCAGGGCGGTGCAGCCCTGGCTGGCAGGGAGCCTGGGAGGTCAGCCTGCCAGTACGGAGCTGCTCCGCCCTGGCTTAACATGCTGCAGAGAGGCTGGCTGGGGCATGAGGGTTCTACAGTGCAGGCCTAGTTAACAGGCACTGGTCAGAGTCTATACGTTTGTTGCAGTGGAGTAAATAACTCCACTGTAGAATAGTACTTGTGTTCGGTAGTACTATCCTACAGCAAAGTTAATTAGTTTGCTGTAGCCTAATAGCACCGCTTCTGTAGATGGTGACACTTTACTGCAGAGCTAATTAGGCAACTTTGCAGTAAGCGCTCATGTAGATGCACCCTGTGAGAACAAATTACTTAGGGTATTTACAGGTGTTACATTTACACTGGTCTAAGTCAGGAGTTGGCAACCCCTTGCACTAGAGGTGGACCAATATATTGGTGCCATATCAGATCAGAACCGATTAAAGGAAAATTAACATTATCAGCTATAGGCTTTTTTGGGCCCATGTAGCTGATAATATCACCAGTAAATATAATATGCCTTCTGGCCGAGGCTCCTGGACGCCACATGCTTGAGCGCATGTAGTCAGGAATGCAGCTGGGCAGTGTGGAGAGCAGTGTCCTGCAGGTAAGCCTGTGGAGGGAAAGGGGCATGGGGGGATAGAGGTCCCCTCGATGAAGGAGGAGTGGGGCAGGGGTTGGGGGTGCTGCCCAGTTAGGGCAGCGAGTGTGACCCAGGGCCAGGACAGGGAGCAGGATGGAGCCGTGGGCAGTTCGTCCAGGAGGTGCAGGGGGTAGCTCCCCACTGTGCGCACCCCCGGGGGGAGGCATGTGCCCCCCCCCAGATTTATGTGCAGGAAGCATGCAGGCTGTCTGCTGCGGGCTCAGGGCTCTCTGCTCTGCTACCTTTGCCCTGGGGGCTCTGTGTCAGCTGCGCATTCTCTGACTGCCCAGCAGCAGTGGGGGCAGCGAGTTGTGCCTTCTGCTGCCGGGTGGGCAGGGGACATGTGGCCGATGCAGGATCCCCAGGGCAAAAGCAGCAGAGCAGAGAGCCCTGAGCCCACAGTTGGCAGCCCACAACCACCCTTGCCCCACTTGGCTCCACTCTTGTTAAAAGCATCCCCATGCTTAAAAATGGTGGCAGTGGTGCTTGAACGAAAGCTCATTTGACTAGCTTTAGTCCAAGTATGCCCACTGCCATTTTTAAGTGCTGGGATGCTCATCCCCTGGACAAGACACCCATGGATCCATTCTGCCCCCTACCCTGGGTCCCATTCACCGCCCTAGCTGGGCAGCACCCCTGCCCCTGCCCCACTCCCTCCCTTACCATGGGGGCTTCAATCTGCTCCCCCCCATGTCCCTTCCTCTCCACAGACTTACCTGCAGGATGCAGCTCTCCATGCTGCCCAGCTGCATTACTGTAAATCAGTTATAGGATCGGTATCGGCCCATATGGCTGGTTAATAATTGTCCATCAGTATCAGCCAAGAAAATCTTTATTGGTGCATCCCTAACCAGCACACATGCCAGTGTGGCACATGAAGACATTTTGCTTGGGACACCAGCCCTCAGGGCGGAAGGTGGGAGAGCTGTGAGAGGCCCAATTTACGTGTGGCAGTAGAGCCCCGGCCTCTTCCCCACTGTCCGCCCTGAGGCAGATGCATATCTGCCGCAAGCAACGAGCCGGGGCAGGGCTCCATGGACCCCAGTGCAGCTGTTTGCAGCCTCCCCACCACCTGTTGTGAGCAGCCTGGGCTCCATGGCGGGCAGCAGGGGCCTTCCCAGAGATTGGGCTGGCTTTCGCAGGCAGCTGGGAGGCTGCTAGTGGCTGTAATGGGGTCCACAGAACCTTGATCTAGTTTGTTGCTGGTGGCAGGTGCATGCACACCTTGGGGCAGACAGCAGGGAGGGGACTGAAGCTATGCTGCCACAAGGAAGAACAGGCCCCTTGTGGCTCCTCCGCTATCTGCCCCGGCATGCCAACATCATACAAGCAGACATTGCATGTTTTTGGCACTTTGCACAAAAAAGTTGCTGACCCCTGGTCTAAGAGAATGTAGCTTGATCTAAACCCACAAGCCTAGGTCAGGTAAAAGTGGCAAACACAACATAAACCTAGCTTGCATCTGAGACTGTACTTAGTTGAGACTGATGGGGGTAGACCAGTTTATCAAGTGCCTGTACTGTTCCTTAGTGACCACTATTGCAACTAACTCAGGATAAACCAGAGTTTATCCTGAGGTTTGAAGCCTCATTTGCTGCCTGTACCATATATAGCTGGAGGGTGGGTTCTGTAAATATGGCATGTTGCTTGCTGTGGACTACTATAGCACATGCAAAGCAGTCAGTGCTGCAAAACAACCTCATTATGGAATGGCTAAATAAATGTCTCACAGAAGTTAGTCCTACAAGAACATGAAATATACATTTAACTTTCAAGTTTTAGCCACAAGTTATTTCTTTTCTAATAATATGCTGTTGATAGGGCCCATGTCCAGTTGCAACCAATAGTGCAATCTTCTCAATCCTTTCCAGCTGAATTCTACATGGTAAAACTAATACCGCTGCTGTTAAAAAATGAATGAAAGTGAACTATGCCAACTTCAACTCAAAATAATGGTTTCTTAAAATAATGAACATGTCTACCTGAAGCCCAAATGACTCATTTTGATGGTTTTCTCACAGCAAAAGTGAATGCAACTTTCCCTAGGGCTGCCCAGCTTCTGAACACTTGGGGCCCTTCCTGCCACACGGGCTACCTGGGCACACGTCATGCAGGAAGAGCTCACTGGCCCTAACAGAAACAGCAGAATATGTAGTGAGGGGAAAGTGGGGGCTGGACAAGAGTCAGTGGGACTGCAAATTAACCCCTTACAGGCCGCCTGCAGCAGTGGACTGCGATTTGGACATAGCTGCCTTAGATCTACAGGGGGTTACTTTGCACTTCAGGTAATATGACGAGACCAGAATCTGGCCCATCTGGCCCCTGACAGTATCAACCATGAGCTATAGCAGGAAAGGATCAGGCACAGGGAAATCAGACACAAAAATAAACAGTGAGTTTTACACAGGACAACATAATAAAGGCCTCTACCCCAAGTGCACCAGAACACACAGTGTTCCCCAGCCCTATAAGCTGCAGTCTCTACCAACAACTTTGTGCATGAAGGCTGAAAAAGAAAAATGCCTGGATCTGAAGTTTCTATGGGAAAGGATGCCTTTGTCCTTAACTCTGAAGTTCCTTGCTTTTGCAAGCTATTAATGTAGCTCTTTTAAAATTAAATTTCCTCAGTGAAGTTCACAGTGTTCTTTGCTAATATAATAAAAGAAAATACAAACTGTGACAAGCAGTACTTCTCTCCCTAGTAAGAAACAGCATGAAATGATTGTCCTGTTCTTAAAAACACATGACTACAACGTAAATTAACTGCCACTGTTTCTGTAATAGCTATTTTGAATTTCTAGTATCAATGGGTTTACTATTCTACTAATAATTTACAAATGGAGACTGCAATTTTAGAATAGTTTAAAGATTTCTCTTAATTTATGATGTTTGATTTTGGTAGAGAGAGATAACACTGCCAAATAAGCTTGTCACTTGTTTTATTTTTCTGATTCCCGGCTCCAGAAAGGGGAACATTTCTTAGTACCACATGTTGTAAATGCAATCAGAACGGGGAGGGGGAACCCAAACAAACCCCCGACCCCACACAAATAGTCATTTGTGGCAGCCTAATTAAAAGTTCTTCAGGTCAAATTTAGCCAATGGAATACGGGAGCCCAACTTCCTCATTAGTAGTTGTACACAGTCACTTAAAAGCTGAAATCAGCCCTTTTGGCTTTATGTCCTAATTAAAATATGCAGGATCTCAACATGAATTTTTATCCAAATCCAGGTGGAAAGTGGCACAAGCCCCTGTGCTCCTCACCGGTCTTGAATTGGTTTATGTGGCATTCACATATTAATTTTCATCCTCAGGATACTTTAACCATTAACACAATCCTCACAATGCTCCTGTGGGGCATCAAATTAGCATCCTAATTTTAAAATGGAAAAGACTGGGCTTAAAAGTTAAATGATTTGCCAGCACACCAAGCAATCTTGAGACCTTGACAATTTTTAGTTCCCTGACTTGCTGTCAGCTCATACTTCTTACTCAACAAAATGAGGGTTGAGGCTGCCTGAGAAATTTTTATAGAAAGTAACATAAAATCCAATTTTTCTCATAACTTTGGAAAAGATATCCCTTGTGAGAAATAAGAATGTAATGCATCGTCAGGAACAATTTGTCCCTTTCTAGGTCATTAGCATTTTGACTGACAGCTTTTTTTGCATTTGTAAAACTGCCTCTGTAGAAACAGTAAACCTCACTGCTTACCAACAGACAGTAGCCTTCTTATTTCAACACTGTGGTAAACAGACTATTTATGTAAAATGACATTATTTCTTCATTGTGTAAAGATATTTAAAATCGATCCACTACGTAGTGTATATTAATACCATATCAAAACAAACAAACAAACAAACAAACAAACAACTCCCCCCCTCCCCCTCCAAACCCTACACTTGGAAATGCAAGTTTAAAACTCTGACTCCAGCATTTTGGGTGTTTCCTTTACTATTCTTTACAGTAAAAACAAACAAGAAAAAAATCATTAGGAAGTCCCGATTTTTTTTCCCACGCCAGAGATTTCCGGAGAATCATCTTTAGAAACTCCTTCAGTTTTACCTTTTACTTGGAACACTCATAAACACGGATTATCAGAACAGTTTGGTGACACGTGTATCTATTTAGAAATGTTTAGAAAAGTCAGTGCTTAGCACAGATATGTTTCATTTCTAAAGAACATGGGTGACATATTCTAAAATTCAGATAAGTAAGTTCAGAGAGGAGATGCCTTTCTGTAGTCCCTAAAGTCATATAATTTAGTAAATATTTTATTTATAAGCAATTACAAGTTTTCACAGATAAGCACATTGAGACTCTTACAAGAATCATTTGCTTCCTTTTAACCAGAGTAGGAAAATGCTAGAGGAACAGGGGGCCAGGAAATGTCCCCACAACATATTCAGCCATGTGGATTTTCAACTCCCTCTGGGAGAACATTGGCCTCTGAGTATTACGGAAACCTGATGCTACTCATCCAGTTTTTTTTTCCAACTGTCAGAGTTATAACATGGATTAACCGACTTTGTGATATAAAAGAACTACAGACAATTTCATTATTCCAGACCTCTAATCTTTTTGCCCAGAAGATCCCAGTTCCAGGGTCACGACCCTACTTTATGTGCAAACCTGTACACTATAATTTAATTTCCTTGGGACTCATGTGCCATTAATAAGCACAGCGACCTCATTTGTGGTCATGACCTCCTAGTTTAGAAACTGAAGGTCTAGACTATGGTGGGAAGGAAGAGGCTTACTTCACTGTGGGGTCAGAATTATGGCACAAGGGTATGTGGGAAGTATGACTGTTTAAGGAGTATTGTAGATAGTCAAAAAAGGTTAGAATGTGTCTGGGGAGCAAACAGCATTAGGAGTGGAAAAAGAGCAACAGGTCTGATAACTGGAAGGGCTGCAGGATTCCTTCTTCCTGCCTTACCATGGGATTAATGAAATCTTAATTATCATGCTACTTACTGCTATGTTGTTCTTTACTAAAAATTATAAATACTGTATTTATTTGAATCTAAGATGACCCCAAATTTAAGACAATTTCCCAATAATTAGATTTGATATATGGAAAAAAAATAATTTGTTGTAATTTTCCAGGTATGGAACCTAATTATTGTGGGGGGTGTCTAGAATTCATAGATGTTAGGGTCAGAAGGGACCTTAACAGATCATAGAGTCTGATCCCCTGC
>NW_005842041.1:1717025-1742321 GCF_000455745.1 Alligator sinensis | reverse complement strand
GAAAGAGTGCTAGGGTTAGATGACCCCAGCCAGATGCATATCCAGCCTTCTCTTAAAGACCCCCAAGATAAGGGAGAGCACCACCTCCCTTGGAAGCCCATTTCAAATTTTGGCCACCATCACCATGAAGTTCTTTCTGATGACTAGCCTAAATCTGCTCTGTCAGTTTGTGACCATTGTGCTTTGTTACCCCAAGAGGCACCCTGGTGAACACAGCATCTCCGACACCTTGCTGCGCCCCGCTAATGAATTTGCAGGTGGCCACAAGATCACCTCTCAGCCTTCTCTTGAGGAGGCTGAAGAGGTCCAGGTCCCTTAGTCTCTCATAGCGCTTGGCCTGTAAACCCTTAACCATACAAGTGGCCCTCCTCTGGACTCTCTCGAGTCTATCAACATCTTTCTTGAAGTACAGCACACAGAACTGGACGCAGTACTCCAACTGTGGTCTGACCAATGCCTCATAAAGGGGAAGTATCACCTCCTTGGTTCTATTTATCATGCATCTACTGATGCATGATAAAGTGCGGTTAGCTTTGCTGATGATTTCATAACACTGATAACTCATATTCATCTTGGAGTCCACTACGACTCCAAGATCCCTTTCTGCTTCTCTGATGCTGAGAGGGTCATTCCCCAGCCAGTAGGTGTGCTGCATATTTTTACGCCCTAGGTGCAGCACTCTGTACTTGTCCTTGTTGTACTGCATCCTATTGTGTACTGACCACTTCTTTAACCTGTCCAGGTCTGCCTGCAAATCGCTCCCTACCCTCTGGAGCGTGCACTTCACCCCACAATTTGGTATCATCTGCAAACTCAGACAGAGTATACTTCACACCCACATCCAAGTCACTGATGAAGACATTGAAGAGTACAGGTCCAAGAACTGAACCCTGCAGGACTCCACTACCCACATCCTTCCAGGTCGATACCAACCCATCTACCACCACTCTCTGGGTGCGACCCCCAAGCCAATTTGCCACCCATCGAACCATGTAAACATCTAAGTCACAGCCTCTTAATTTATTTAAGAGAATGGGATGAGATACTGTATCGAAGGCCTTCCTAAAATCCAGGAAAATGACATCCACCTCTACTCCTGCATCTAAGCATTTTGTGACCTGGTCATAAAATGAAACCAGATTAGTCAGGCATGATCTACCTACTATGAATCCATGCTGGTTGCCCTGCTGCATTATTTTTCCCACTGGACTCCCACAAATATGATCCTTAATAATCTTTTCAAGGACTTTTCCAAGGATGGAAGTGAGACTGACTGGCCTATAATTACTCAGATCCTACTTCCTTCCGTTCTCAAAAATAGGGACTACACTGGCCCTTTTCCAGTCCTCTGGGACCTGACCCGAGCGCCATGAGCACTCAAACAGCCATGCCAGTGGTTCTGCTATGACACTGGCCAGTTCCTTCAGTACTCTCGGATGCAGCTCAATTGATGCATCAGCTGAATTGATACCCCACCCCCACTGCTACAGCAGGGAAAGCCTCTTGTGCTTGGATACCCACTTCCTGTCACAATGCTTCTCCTGTTTTACAGTTGCCCTCATTGTTGTTTTCATAATATCTTCTCCTTCACAGTTCAGAAAGTAAAAAAACCCACCCTCCAAAAAAACAAAAAACCCCAAGAAATCTGACATGGGTCACTATATCAGCCCACACAGCTTGTGCTCTCTCTATATCTTATTTAGTTAGCCTGAAGACAGTCAGGAGGCAGGGTAAATATGCATCTTTATAGACTAACACAGCTAACTACCTCTGTTTACTCATCTTCAATCAAATTCCCAGAGGTGCTTAAAAATGACCAGTTAACATACAGGATGCATATATATGAAACAAAACAAAGATTTCCATTAAAGAAAGAAAAAAAAAATCAAGGCCTTGAAAACAATTCAATGTTCTCAGAATGTAAGTTTCTTTGTTCATGCTAAATCAACGTGCTTTGGTGGGTAATAAGATTAAAAACAATTTGAAAAAGCCCAAGGGTCTGCAATTATTTATTTTTAATAAAATCTATGTAACCAAAACACTGTTAGATTTAGTAGACTTTCTTCGATGAACAGTTTCCATTGTATCACCTACTCTGTACTTTGAAGGACTGACAAGGAGACATGAAAGATAATATGTGGTCTAAGGCATTGGAATTGGAATTTCATCAGTTTAAACATACTGACTTATTTCAATCAAAATAAATCTAATTTCCAGTTAAATTTATTCCCTCTTTAAATTTAAAAATGCACAGTTCAAGTTATCTTAAGTGTCTGTATTATATCATTTTAGTGATTTTTTTTTCATATTTAGACCTGCATTTCATCTAGATATGTAATATCATACTAACAAACTTCTGCATTCCCTAGCCAGTTCCAAAACAAAGACATTTCTATTAAATGTTATGAAAAATGAGAGAATATGCTCTGTGCTTTAATAACATATTTACTTGGAAATAAGAGGTGGTCAACCCCCTCCGCACCCCAGTCAGCACGGGGGAGAAGTTCCTTATGTTAAATTCACAAACAAAGTGGGGAGAGGGGGCAGGCAGCTGGGTTAGGGCCAGAGTCAGACCCACAGAAGCCCCCTGACCCCACATCCACTTGACCTCTGCAGCTTCTGCCACCTCCCTCCATCCTCTCTTCCCCCGGCTCCCCTTACTGTCAGGTGCAGCTCATCACCAGCTCAGGCTGGATACCCTCCCCAGCACAGAGCACATAGAAACTCCATCTCCTATTGGGCCAATCAGCAATGCAGCTGCATGGCCCAGCAAAAGCCGAACTTACATGTGCTGTGCTCCAGGGAAGGAATACAGCCCAAGCAGCATCTGACACTAAGGGGGCAGATGTGGGGGAGGGGGGAAGAGGCAGAGACTGTGGGGAGGTAGGCAGTGCAGGTGCCGGTCAGGGGCAGAGGGAAAGGGGGCCACACGATCCCCCCAGCCACCCCCCCAGCCATTACTTTCCCTGCTATAGCGGTGGGGGAGAGATGAATTCAAAACAACCCCTGAATAATTAGTTTCTATACCTGGAAAATTATAACAAATTTACACATTTTCTATATACAGAATCTAATTATTGGGGGATTGTCTTCAATTTGGGCTCATCTTAGAGTCAAGTAAATACAGTAATTTATAACTTTTAGTAAAAAACGGTGCAGCTAGCAGTGTGATAATTAAGAACAAAACAAAGAAATTTAGTTCACATAGTTAAAGATATCAGATACATTCTGCATTTAACAAGAAAAGAAATACTATATTGGTTACTAACCAACAGTAAATAAAGCATACTTCAAAAAAAACCATTATAAGGCTATATTAATGCCTTGAAAAGGAACAAATAGAATCAGGTGGAGCATTTATATCGGTACAATATAACTGCATAAATCCAGATATCAAAAGTCCGGAATTCTCGAGAATCTGGCATTTAAAAAAAAATACATTATATTGGGAGGTAGTGGCAGCCGGTCCTGGAGCAGTGGAGGGGGAAGCTTGCATGCAGCAACTGCTGCTGCCATCCACCACCCTGCGCCGCCGCTCTATATGCACCCCCTCCCTGCCCCCCGGGCTGCTGCTCCGGTTTCAAAAATCCAGAATTTCCGGCAGGTGTTCAGTCCCAACCATGCCGCATTTATGAGGTTATACTGTACTATATGTTGAATTTTTTTTTCCAGCTATAATGGTATTACACACACCAGAAATGTTGATTTTTCACACACACACACACACACACACACACACACACACACACCCCTTGCAAATTAAGGAAGTACATTTTCAATTTTGAGCACTACATTATAACCTCAAGAAAAATTGTAGCCTGAAAAAGTTGTGCCAATGCAATTTTTAGACTGTATACCTCCAAATACCATCACAAAAAGCACAGTATATACAAGGTAAAACAAAACATCAGCTTAAAATCTAGTCATCAGTAGTTTATCACATCTGCTTTAGCGTGCAGATAAAAGTGACAACTTTTCCCAGATCTGGTCACAAAAAATGATCTAAAGTCATGACTAACCACATGTGCACAGCTGCAGACCGCTTCAAAAATAGCCTATTGGGTGAAAGTCTGAACCGTTGTTGCATGAGGGATCAAACTAATATGTTTCAAAACAGTGTCTTCTGTAACTTTTGTCTGCCTGCCTGCCAGCCTGTCACTGTTTTCAGAATGGAAGGGGGAAAAGAAAAGGAGCAGAGGGGGTTAAGCGCATAGGTTTTTTCAGACCCTGCTGGAGGGTGGAGTGGATATATTGGAGCTCTACGCTCCTCTAGGTGGAGAACCCCCTGAATGAGCTTCCTCTGTTCCCTTTCCCCACTCCCATTCTGAAAACTTTGCCGCCTTGCAGGAGGACGGGTCATTGCTACGGGAAACCAGCTATAGGCTTGCAGCCAGCAACTAGATTCCCCTCTTCTCATGGAACCAACAGTGAACTTCTGGTTTGGTCCAGGTGATCGTTGCAATTCAGAATCCTTCCTGCAAAACGTTCTCAGTTACAGCGGGGAGCTGCACTTCTGTCTACACCACTAGGATCTTATGAAGATCCAGGACTCCCCTGGGCTATCAAGTCCAGTCTCCTCCTAATGAAGATGTCACAAGCTATTTCATAAACTGACCAAACATATCTTAAAACCAGATTTCTGTCTCCACTGCTACATACACCAGGGGTGGGCAAAATACAGCCTGCAGGCTGCATTGAGCCCACCAGGCACTTTCATCTGGCGCACAATGCCCTGCAACAAATTATGCCCTACCCAGCCCTTCCACCCACGAGGGTGGGAGCTAGGCGTCTACACCCTCCCACAACATATCCTATTATGCCTCACTCCCACCTTTGTGGGCAGAAGGGCTGGCCCCGCTAGCATGGGGATGGGCTGCTGCTGCTGCAGGACTTTGAGTCTCGGTACCTACCTGGGCAGCAGGTAGGGAAGCGGGGGATGGGGCGGGGCTGCAGCTGGGTGGGAACACAGAGCTAGGGGCTGGCTGCAGCGCAGAGCCCTTGCCGGGCGGGGGGGAGCAGCAGCATGGAGCTTGGGTGGGCAAGGTGTGGGTGTGAGGAGTATGGGGACCCCTCCTACACTCCCCTCCCATGGTGCACAGCCCTGGCCGGCAGTAGGGGGGCATCAGCGGTGGAAGGCGCTCCGCACGGCATTAGTCCCTGGCTCCAGCCAGTGCTGCGAGGAGTGAAGCCCCCACTGGGCTGTTTGTTTCCCAGTGCTCCCTGCACTTGCAGGGCATGGGAGGGAAGCCCTAGGCACTGGAATGGGCTGGGGTAGGAAAAACAGCCAGCTCCAGCACCTGGGACTTCCCTCCTGTGCCTCGAAAGTGCAGGGAGTGCTGGGGAAACAAATGGCCCTGTAGGGGCTGCACTCCTTGCTATGATGTGCAGCACTGACCACTGCCAGGCACCAGCACCCCCACCTGCTGCTGTGCCATGGGGTGATTGTAGGGCGGGGGTTCCCACACCCCTCCCACCCTCCCTCACACGCCACACACATGCAGACACTCTCTCTGCCCGGCAGAGGCTGCACTCCAAACTGCGGTGCGCAGAGCTGGCCAGAACCATGCACCAGTACCCCCACCTGCTGCTGTGCCATGGGAGGAGTGTGGGGGGGTCCCCACACCCCAAAACCCAGACAGACCCCCCCCACCCCCAGTGATGCCTGCATTGGCTGCAACCTCCCTTATCCCCCCCCACACAGCCACACCCCCCGCAAACTCCCCCGACACCCACACCACACCATACACCCCCACCATACACATACACACCCCTCCACCAGACACCCCCCCACCACACACACGCACACACAGACACCCAACCACACCCCCCACACAATATAAAAGACTAAGAATTTATTTTTGAGTTATTATGCAATCACCTCTATATACAGTACACAAACACAAATCATGACAACAATATTTTTAGTAATAAAATTAAAATATGTTATAGTAAATATTTGACTTTTAGTGTATGATTTTTTTTGGTCCTAAGATGGCAACTACCCCCTCCCAAAAGGAGCATTTCCAGGGGGCAAGAGGAGGGACTTCTGGTGCCAAAGGTCGGGGGTTAGGAGGTGGGACTCTTGGTCCCAAGATGGCGGCCAGGGGGCAGGGCACCTGTCAAGGTGCAGGGCTACCCATAAGGCCCTCAACAGCTCACCAAACCTCATTAAGCAACCCTCTGCCTGAAATAATTGCCTGCCCCTGGCATACGCTGTTCCAGAACCTTACTACTTTAATGGATAGGAACCTGTTAATTCCAGCTTTAATTCTAACCTCTTTATTCAAGGCCAGTTTATAACCATTTTTTCTTGTTCCGATATTATCCTTTCACTTAAAGAAGCTGCTGTCGTTCCCTATTATTTATTCCCTGATATACTGATTAGAAAGCAATCATATCCCTTTATAGCCTTTGTTTTGATAAATCAATTGGCCAAGTGTTTAGTCTCGTCTGATAAGCTCTCCCATCTCCAGATCATCTCAGCAGCCCTTCTCTATCCCTATTCCAATGTGAATTAATAAATGAGTGACCAGAATTGCACTGAGTAGTTCAGCTGGGGTCTTACCAGAGCCTTGCAGAGTGGCATTAATTCTTCCCTATATCTACTGAAAATACTTCACAGCTGACTAGGATCACATTTACTTTTTCCACACAGGCATCACACAGGCAACTCAAATCATCCAAGACTGACCCTTGAGAAATTCCCTTGGAAACCTCCCTCTATACCAGTGGTGCTCAATGTTTTGGTCCCAGGGGCCAAAAAATGGTACAGGACTGCTCTGCAGGCTAGATTGGACCCTGCATATCAGGATCCTGGCCCTGGTATCCAACATGTTAAGACTGGAGCCTGAGCCCCACAGTGCCTCCACCCAGC
Source organism: Alligator sinensis (assembly GCF_000455745.1). Classification (NCBI taxonomy): domain Eukaryota; kingdom Metazoa; phylum Chordata; order Crocodylia; family Alligatoridae; genus Alligator; species Alligator sinensis. The sequence continues at coordinate 1,735,447 of NW_005842041.1, read as the reverse complement.
CCATCATGCTGAATCAGGGCCCTGTGTTGCCACCCAGACCAATGTTGCCTTCCCATGGAGTCCTGGAGGCAAGATGACCTGGCACAGGGGTTGAGCACTTCTGCTCTATACTGATACCTTTCCCTTCAACCATGTCAATTACCACAATCTCATCATAAGCCAGTTCCTCTACTAATCTCATTTCCCATATGGCAATATACCAAATACTAGGCCTGTGTGAATAGGGAAGTATTAGATTCAGATTCGGAGGACAGTAATTAAATTCAGAGCTTCGGATCACTGTCCTGATTTGATTCGGACGAATCAGCTTCGGAAAATTCAGCGATTCAGATCGGCTGGGGAGAGGCAGGCACAGCCAGGCAGCTCATCCGGCTATGCCTGCCTCTCACCAGGCAGGGGGAGCCGTGGGAGAAGCCCCCATGGCTACCCTGCCCAGCCCCAGCCTAGTCCCGGGACTTAAAAAAAAAGCCCCACACTCACTGGCTGCAACAGGGGCTATGGGGCCTCCTGGCAGACCTCCCCCCCTCCACAGCCCATGCTCCCCAATCTCTACCCCCTCCCAGCCCTGCCCCAATGGCTTCCCCACCGAGCCCCAGCATCCCGACAATTAAAAAACCCCCAAACCCAGCACTCACTGGCTCTAACAACGGGGATTGGGGGCTCATGGCAGAACCCCCCCATACAGCATGGATCGCCTCCCCCACCACCTGGCACCCACGCAGCAGCTGCCCCATGGTGTGGGTGCAATGTGGTTTGGCAGGGCACTGTGCACTGTCTGGGAGCTGGGGCCACTTTTTTTTTTTTTTTTTTTTAAAAGCCCAAAGGGGGGCCAGTGGGTGGAGCTGAGGGGGCTATGCTCTGCTGCTGCTTGCCCCCTTCTGTCTGGAACAAGCCCTGCCTGCATCCTGCCCGATCTGCCCTGGCAGGGCAAGCAGCAGCAAGGCAGAGCCCCCACTCCCAGCGCTGCTGCACCCGCATCCTGTGCCCCTCTGCCCACTCATGACAGCTTGTCTCAGCCCCAATTCCTTCCTCCCCCACACCCCTTCCCTCCCCCAACCCCAACAGACTTGCCAGCTGGAGGCAGCTGCCTGTTTAGTTTATGGCTGAATCTCCAAATCAGCCAAATGTTTTGTGAATCGATTTGGATGCTTTGAATCAATTAGCAGCTGTTACTTGGTCTCCCAATTCAATTCAGATTCAAAGATTCAGTCCCCGTATCAGGCCAAATCTCCTCCAAATCAAATCAGCTACCGAAGCTTCACACACCCCTAACCAAATACTTTACTGAAATCCACATAAATAAGATCTACTTCATTCCTTTTGTCTAGATAAGCAAGTATGTTATCATGTGATCAGATTAGTAAGGCGTAATACATCTTTGGTAACGCCTGGCTTATTTTATTCTATTTTCTATTTACTCCCACGTTATTATTATTATTAATTATACTTTTTCCCTTTATTTTTCCTTTAAAATTTGTTCTCAATCCTTGCACATTATGGAGGTCAGATTAATGGGCCTGCCACCGCCAAGATCATTCCTTTCTCCACACTCTGTATATATAGGTACTACATAGCCTCATGCACTTAGCACTGTGGGCAGGCTATTTAGCTTGCAGTGGTAGTTTGGCATGCCTGAGAATACTCTTGCCAAGCATGATGTGTTTGAGGTGTAGACATGGCTTCCGACTAGTCCATACAACACCTCACTGTGGGAGAAACATAGGCAGAGCATATGGTCTAATCAGCCATGCCAAGACCTGGCAAAGTGCCAAACTATTTGAAACAAGTGTGTCTAACTAACTTTGTGCCCCAGGCTGGATCTGGACCATGGCACTCCTTGCAGGCCAGAACCAGCCCAGGTCATGCAGCAGTGGCAGTTCCAGCCTCTGCTGCACACCCTATGCCAGAGCAGAAGCTGTCACTGCCACTACATGCCTTGTGCTATGGCAGCAGCTCTAGCACTGGCAGAGGGCATACGGTGGTGGCTAGCATTGGGCAGTGACAGGGATAGCAGCCAAGCAGTTAGGGCTGCAGCAGTGACAATGGGCAAAGCATGTGGAGGGTGAACAGGGATGCATCAACCCTTGCTTACCCTCCTGCCACTGACTGTCATGTCCCCCCACCCCCGGCACACCCCGCAACTTACAGTAGCTAGCTGTTAGCATAGCAGGCCAGACTCAGCAGTTCTCTGGGTCAGATCCAGTCCATGGACCATGTGCTTGACATCCCTGGTTTAAGACATTGCTCACAAAGGTTTACAAGAGTACTGCAAAAAATGCAATCCTAACTTACTTAAGCCAGACACTCAGGCTAGGGACTTTGGCTGGGGTGTGCCAACACTCCTGTTGAGGCCAAAGCTGGAGGTTCCTGGCCAGGGGGTTAGCTCCTCCACTCAGGGTCAGACTGATCACCAGATTTGGGGTCAGGAAGGAATTTTACCCTAGTCAGATTTGTATGAACTATGGGGATTTTTGCCTTTCTTTGTAGTGGGGGCATGGCCCTCTACCCAGGATCTCTTGAGCATATATTGACAGCATTTCAGAGAAGAAGGACATTGGCTGCTGCAGTTCCCCTGCTTTACTTGTGGCAGGTTAAGGTGTTAGGTTTGTGTTGTGCTGGGGTTGACAGTAGTTTTATGTAGAGTTTAGGCTATGGTTTGTATGGGATGATTCGAATAGGGATGATCCTGCCTCAGGCATGGGGCTGGACTAGATGATGTCTGGAGGTCCCTTCCAGCCCGACTTCTCTATGATAATGCAAATAGAAACAAGAGAGGGATAAGAAAGAGAAGAGACAGACTAGAGGACTCACTAAGTAGCGAGTGATGAAATAAATGTAAGCAGTATGACAGTCTTGGTAGTGTTCTCTATTTAAGCCAATGCTTGGAAAAATGGAAATGTCATTCCTTGTCTCTAACTTAGTCAAATCAACAATCAGAATCAGCATAACAAAGGCCCAGTAGTGTCACAGTGGATTGTAAGATGCACTGCAAGTGACTGCCATGATGAAAGGGCTCATTACTTTCTGTCCACCCCTTCTCCTGCAGTTAGTATCATATAAGAAAGTAAATGGTAGGCAAACTTATCTTCTCACTATTTTGTCCATTGATTTCAGCCCATCAAATTTGGTTCACTTCACTTATTTCTAGTCCCACAATTCCCCTCTTGGAAGACATGATCTCAAAAACAGTCTTTGGTTTCTTTTCATTTGGATGAATTCGTTTTTTTCTAACTTTCTGCAACTTTTATAAACAATGTTATGTAACATGCAGAGTGGAACTTTTGTTACCTTGCATAACTTAAAGTATAGGCTTCTATAAAACACAATTGACAAAACTAAGTTTTCTGGTTGAAAAAGCAAGAACATACTATATTTTGTTTATCAAAGTTCATAAGCATGAGCATGTCTGATATGCACACACACACAAAGAAAAAAGGTAATATAGCAGGTTAAGACAGTAAACATATAAAAAGCATGTTTAAATAGAAATATTATATACACAAAATGCAGACAAGATAACATTAAATAAAGAGATGACAGCCTAAATGTTACAGTATCCAAAACTTGTTCACTTATTAGTGTTCCAAGATTTATAGAACAAGAGATTGGATATCACACAGCTGAAGTTAATGAAATAACTTAGTTTTATTAATTATTAGATTTCAAGCCTGCGTGTAGCTTATACATTTCCCAACTTAACAATTTAATTGTGGACCTTTATTAACATAAGTGAAATAAAGTTGACTAAAAAATTGATGTGTCATATGCAAAGGAGACATGATTTCAGTAGGCTGACTAAAAATTCTGGCAGATATTTATCACATATGCTTTAAGAGTCTTCAGACATCACTTTCCTTTTTCCCTTTTCTTTAAGATGAACGAAGTCCTCAAGCTATACAAAGAGTTTTTGTGATGTCTCAGAATATTTTTTAAAAGAAAGTATAATATTTAGGGTTGGGTGTCAGTTGGACTCCACTCAAACATAGCTTTCAACCTTAATTCTTTTTCTTTTTTTTTTTTAAACAATTACGTGGTTTTTTTGGGAACATGTGCAGGAATCGTGTCTGGTACAAAATCAGCCTCTACACAATCCATGCGAGAACCCTGCTGGGTGCATACGCTGCCTCGGCATTTATACTGCTAAAGATTCTCAGCGCACTTTTTCCTTCTGACTGCTTAAATTCTAATGAAAACACAGTGTTTGACCTCATTCTTCCATCACTTGGCACAAAACCATTTGTAAGTGTGGGCATTTTTCCACAGACATTCTTTTAGTAATTATGTGATTATACAAGCGCTAATAAGAACACCTACTACCCAATATAACAATTGACAAGAAACCCACAACAACCAACTAAGGGTACATTCATGCACTGTTGATGGGAATTCTTTCAAAGCCGCCAGGTCTAGCACTCTGATTCCCACAATATATGGTGCTTTTCTTAAAGCCCCGGCTCCTAGATTATTGTAACTGCACAAAAAATTTGACTTCTATTAATTATTAGCCTTTATGACTGCAACAATGACAAAAAGGTTTGAAAGCACAATTCAAGTGAACCCCCAAAGGTTCAAGGAAAAAAACAACAACCCAGAAAGCAAATAAAAACAAACATTATTTTTAAAACCTTCATGGCTTTTAAAGACAACCCCACAATTTTCAGGGGTGAGAGGGTGGAGACCAAATTCAAAATTTTGAGCAACTAGGGTCACTGCTGTTTCCTGAAAGTTCCTCTGATAGCATTGACGTGCTGACTTTCTCCCACACCAGCATCCACAGCAAAAACAGTAACTCCATTCCCATTCAAGAGCAGGGCATACAAACACCACATAAATATGAGCAATAGACAGTCATAAGACAGTGGCCCAGCCCTATACAACATCAATAGGGTGCACAAGGATTTTTTGACTGGTCTTCTAGCCCTTCTCAGCAACCCATTTCCCATGTCAGGTCCTACAAACATGATCCAGTGATATCCATAGAGATTTTTATAAAAAGAAATCCTAATTAGCCTTGTTTCCATTCCCAACATCCTTAAATTCAACCTAGGTTCAAAAACTTAAAGTAATGAACAGATGAAACAGGGTTTTACATGGTTACATGAAAACTAGAGGTGTGCAAGACGGGCCGTATTCAATTCGGATTCGGCCCAAATTGGAGACAGTGATTCAAATTCATTGATTCAGATCACTGTCCCGATTCAATTCGACTGAATCTGAAGATTTGATGTTGATTCGGAGGATCAGTAATTGGGCCACAGACACAGATTTAAATGTTTTTTTCTACATACCTTGAGGTACCAGGTGTGACTCGTGAATGCTGCGATGCTGGGGAAGATGAAGCAATGGACAGGAGCACGGGGGGCTTCTGTATGCTTGGCAGCAAACTCAGAAGTAGACTGGAAGTACTTCTGGTCCACTTCCAGATCCGATGCTGAGTGCGCGGGGGACTCCCTCCCCCCCACCCCTCCCCCCACACACACACACACACTCCCCCAGCTCAGCAATCAGTCACGGGGGAACATTGGGTGCCCCCCCAGACCCAGGAGGCACCAGTCGCTGAGCTGGGAGGGGTGGGCGGGTGCTTCTGGTCCACTTCCAGGTCCACTGTTGAGCACACTGGGGACTCCCCTGTGTTCCCGTGTGATGCTCCATCCGCCCCAGCATATCAGCAATCACGAGCCGCCCGGTACCTTGAGGTATGTAGAAAAAACATTTAAAGCTACATCTATGTCCTAATCATTGAATCTTTCTGAATTGATTCAGAGGGTTCGGATTCGATTCAGAGAAATTAAAGGCTCGCCTGATTTGATTTGGATTCAGAGATTTGGCCACTGAATCTGGCCGAATCTCTACCAAATTGAATCAGCAACTGAAGCTTCACACAACCCTAATGAAATCCTCCAAGTGGTCCATTACTTGTGAAAAATGCACATAAACCAAACTCCTGCTTATCTGCCAACACTGCCGCCTCCTCCTACTCACTCAGATGCATCGCTGTGTAGTACAGAAGAGCTAAACTTCAGATGTGATATTAATTCCTCTTCCCCCCATCCCAAAACACATCAGGGTTATATGTGCTTTGTTTCTATATGCAACTTGAAATTTTGTGAAGAAGTATAAAAATTAAGCCTTATGTTATGTCACATAATACTACAGCCCCAGCCACAGTATACCCCCTCACTCTTACATTGCTAAACAGCAATTGGATCCTGTGATTCCTTATTACAATAGGCTAGATCAGTGGTTTATGAAGTGCGAGTATGTATATAGGGAGCAATAGGGAGGAGGAAAACATCTGGTGAGTAAAAATGGAGGAGAGTGCAGATATACTTTAATTGCTCTCTAGAGACTTAATTTTGTTTGAAAAATATAACTGCTTAGGTGTTAGGACTATAAACGTAAGCCTGGATAACATGATATGAATGCAATGAGTGCATTAGTGTCTGCCTGAGTTTGCAGAGCCTCAAAGTACTTACGGAAGCACATCTTTCAAAAAACTTTGGGAAACTCTGGACTAGTTCAAGACAGCCCCTCAACCTGTATTTCAGTTTTCCTTGTTATCCTTCCCATGAATAAAGAGAGACTATATTTTGTTTTGCAGTGAGGGGTTAAGCAGAAATCACACACAAATATATGGGATTCATTAGAAGGTATACCTACAAAACAGTGATAATGTTGGTTATATTAGTATCCAAAGACAAGCTTCTCTTCCTTCTATAACAGCAGTGATCTTAAAAAAGCCCCCAAACTTTAGGATCTGTTTACATTACATGTTAAATCATATTGTAAAAAATATATATATGTTAAAAAAATACATGCCAAGGGTATCCTGTTCTTTCAAATAGTTCAGATAAAAACGCTTTATCCACTATAATCAAGTAATTGCTCGTTGTTCTTATTTTTCAGTATAGTTCAATCTAATTTTATCTCTTTCAAATTGTTTACCATTTTCTGCGTGTCAGATTTTCCCCCCCTTTTGGGGGGTTTTGATTGTATAATTAACCTTTTGACAACTGGGAGCACAAGACTGCCTGGATTTCCAGATGTGGCACACTGATGCATTCTGCATTCTCAGTGATGGCAGGAGCTCAGGACATGTGCCCTGCAATGCTAAGGAACAACGCCCTGCATTAGATAAACATCTTACATGGAGCATGCAGCTGATTGTTAGATCACCCAGCTTTACATACAAAGCACAAGCCATTGCAGACACCCACATTAGTTAAACAAAAGACAGCATTCATGGACAACTACAAGGAATGACGCACTATAGTACACATGCTAGTAGGACAACAAACTGGTGTACCCTTATCCCACTCCCGTATCTATTTCCCTATTGAACATATATGGGTTTCCTATAAAACTGATTTTTCTTCTACAGTCCGTCTTGCGGGCCTCCCAGATACCTTGAATCTTCATCCCATTCCCCCCTGTTTTCTCTGGTGCTCTGTCAGCTGTTCTATTTAACAGCAAATACCTCTACTGCAAGGGACAGAGTGTGGCTCTCCCTAAAATCACTAATCCCATTCCCAGAGCTAGTAAGAACGCTTTCCTAAAAAGCAACCAGATACACATTCTTATTCTCCCTTCAAAGCTTCCTCATATTTTTCTCTCTAACCTCACAGCATGAGAACCAGGAACTATGCTCCAAAACTAAGCTTGAAACAGGTGTCACAAGGCCTTTATTTATTTTACCACCTTCTGTCAACCAATTCTGGGACTTACTTACCAAGCAACATACAGTGTGGATATGCTTGCATATCTTCATCTATAGCAAGAATACAATTCTACTTGCTATGCCTCACAGTACAATACAAATGAAATCCCCAATTACAAAACTGAAGCCCTAATCCTACTTGTATTGCCTTCCAACAAGCTGCTTTTGGTGACAGATACTTAGTTTTACATAACAAAAGTCTCAGCAGCTGGAAATAGAATACTGTTCTATCCACTGCAATTGAAATTTGTATTGTTTTTGTAAATTAAATTGTACACGGTAGCTATAACAGGTTAAATGATTTAGAGTCAGATTTTGCTTTCTGTTATGCTGCTGATCTAGATTAACAAATATGAATCTAGCTGTTTAAATACAATTTTTATAAAATTGTACTTACTCTGCAATCCCTCTGTAGTGTCTTCATCAGTGCACTGTATGTTTCAGAGTCAAAGTATAGTCCTTCATGCATATCTTGCAAGAAATCCAAGTCTTTAAATGTGGGGTTGGACTTCTCCCTCTCTTTTCTTGATGCTCTCCGTTTGTATGTAGAGCCTTTCAAGTCATATGTGAAATGCATTTTCAATGCTCGAGGCAAAACGTTGTTCATCACAACAATTCTAATGTTAATGCCGCCTGACTGAACACAGTATAGTCCATAAAATTTTGGCAACAGAGTCCTTGGATTCTGGTTCAGATTCTAAAAGAAAACAGATAGTAGATTTTTACATTAACATCCACATTTCTGGGAGTTGCACGTTGAAACTTTAAAGAGGAAATGCATTATTTTGTATTTTAGGTTATTTCCATGACCAGTCAATTTGCTTCAGTCGTCATGAACCAAACTTGAGAAATCTCATACAAGTCAAGTGACAAGACTGTTCTAGTGAAAGCAAAGCATTTGACAGAACCATCATGGCCACAAACAAGGCAGAGCCCAAGGCATTGTCAAAAGTCTTGACAATCAGAAGGGGAGAATGGAACTACAAAGGAAAAAGCATATTCTATTGCGCCCAGCAAGTTTTTAATCCCTGACAACACCATATTTCCTCCTCAGGATTACCTTAAGGCAAAAACAGAATTGCTCATCTTTGTACCACATAAAGACATGTTGCCCTCTTGCATCTGACGTATTTAAAATTGGGCCAACAGCACAACAGAAACATAATTTTGACTGTATGCAGCCTTCATGTGCCCTTATGAGAGAATGTTGGTCCAAAACAAGGCTGGGTAACATTTGAGCAGTGGCAGATCAAGTTAACAAAGCTCAATCTAAGGTAGGCCAATGCCTAAGGCTATCAATTTCCTATGCTGCCATGTGGCATCTCATACCATGGATACCCCCCCTCTACCAAATGCCGCTGAATCACCCCCACCACAAATGCTGCCACCATCCCAGCTCCATAGGCTGGATACAATCTCTTCGCAGACCACATCTGGCCTACAGACTGTCGACTCCTGGACTAAAACCTGTATCTAGAAGGGATGCTTAAGCAAGGGACACTAAAGGGTTTGCATGAAACAGGACCATATCACCTCTGACTTAGGTTTTGCAAAGCAGACTGACTGCCAATTTTAGCCACATTCATATAGCTCAGGTTGTCATCCATAGAGCACAAGTCCATCATATCCCTACTATAATATCATAATATTTAAAAAATCAAAGTATATCTAACATTCTAAACTCAACCAAAGCCAAAGATGAAGTAGAAAATATGAAAGAAGAAAGCAAGACCATCCTTAAACATGTCAGCATCTTATTGCCATTAAAAATTATAGAAGGGAAAATTATTTGCATTGTGAGTCTGATACAGGAAAAAGTTCCTGTTTACAATTAAGACAAGACGGTCCATCAATTAAAAAAAAAAACTTTGGCCATGTAATCACATCAGATACATTTTACTTTGGTTAATATTTGTGTGCATTTAAGTTGGTAGTAGGTGTGCTCACAAATAACAAGGATTTTATTTTGCTTTGCAATGTGTATAATGGCCAGCTCAGGTAATTATGATTAACAACAAAGAATAAGTAGGGCCCAAACCTGTTCCTTCTGATGCCATGAATGACTGAAATACCAGCCCAAGCATTCTGAGCTCAGCAATGACACTGGGAAATAATTATTTTAAGATTCCAAGACACAAGAAGGAAATCATTCCAAAGTAGTTTAAAAAAGAAGAGATGGAAAGAGGAATATACATCTGTTCATTACAGTCGTAATAGTGTGAGGTTCTGTGCACTATATAAGTTTGCCTCTCACATGGGGAACTCAGCAGCTCTTAGGAGGGAAAGCCTTTTGGAAAATTTGGTTCAATTTACTTCCAATGGTCAATTTTTTCAGCTCACTGACTGCCAATGCACACAGTCCAGTTAATGTAAGCCCCAAAATAGGCCTCGTTAAAAGCAAGTATAAAAAAATGTTATGAATAGAATTTCTCTCTCCCCAACATGACATCATTGCACTAATGCCTGAGAAAAGTAGATAAAAAGTAGTCAAGAAAATGAAGCCGACTGATTTGGTTTCTTTGCCTATTCTGACTGCCATGCAAAAGGTAAGCAAGCAAATGGAGAAAAATAAAATTATATTTTAATACTAATTTATTAAGAACAAAGACAGGGATTATTTTATATGATTTGCACTTTGATATCTCTTTAAAGCATTTTGAATATAAGCTTGATTTACTTTAGTCCTTCCTGGTGGATGTGAGGCTAAAAAGTTATTAAAATTAGAGGAAGATGAATGAAGTTGTAGTTTAGAAATAAAATTTGTGACTTCAAAAGTTAACCATCATCAGTTACTCACCATATAGTAACCTGGTAGCAACTTCTGAAGAAACTCAGCTTCTTTGTGTTGAACAGTTTTGATGATGAACTCATCGTCGCTAGTTACAAAGAATAAGGACCCACTGGCGCCAGGATTGGATAATTCTATCAAAGGTTCACTGCAGACTGAATACTGTAAAAAAAAATTAAAATAAAATAAAAAAAAGAGAGAGAGACGCACAAAATGGGATTTTCTGCCAATGCAGCTATGTTTTCAAAATAAACTTAAAACAAAAGTAATAATAATTGATGCAGGCAGGGATGGGAGCCATATGGCTCCTGCTTCCTGACTCCCAAGCTCTCATGACTCCTGCATGAGAATAAATGTGGGTGGGAACCATTCACTAGCTGAGACTTGGCAGGGCACAGGCATGTTCCATTAGGCTATGACAGCCACTATGCTGTGCTAAGGAAGTAATAGAAGAAGGTACCAGCTATGCTACCAAAGATGCCGACCAAGAGCTTTCCCAAACCAGGGGAAATTTCAACCAGTCAGTTGCAGCCAGACTCTGGCGACTTTGTCCCCTGAGTGGCACAAAGTACCTGGAAAAAGGGGATAGCATCGGGCCCAGTTTTGTGCATATTTGGAATTTCTGAATCCCAACCCCTGAGATGACATTAGAGGTGAAATCTTTGTTTACGGGCCATTTATTTGGGAAAAAAAAAAAAAAAGCACGTCTTAACAGAATTTAGGTGTAGAATAGAAATTTCTAACTGTCTCATGTAGGCACAAGTCCTCTTTTGAAAGACTGAACTGAATACTAACTCTAATATGAACTTTAATGTCATCTCCTTATTATGTTTGCTTAAGATACAGATGTTGCTAAACCAGAGTTCAAAAGATGGAATAAAAAATTGAGCTGTGAGGGATCATTATCTAGAACGTATTTACTTATACAGGCCTTCTTCCTCAAGACCAAGTACTGTCATTTGCGTTTATTAAAGAAACACAGAAGACGGTACTCTGCTAATAGAATCAGGTGTCCTACAGGAGAAAATAGAAGAGCTATGTATTTATAAAATGAACCTTAATTTTTATTTTACATGTCATTTATATAAAACACTTAGTATTCATCTCTTCTCTCCAAACCCAATAATGGGGTAATTCATTTCTATTAACCTTAAGAGCTAGTTTAAAATATGATAACACAAAACCTTCATTAAGAATATCTTTTCCTCTATTTAAAACTGCAGGTGTAGTTAATATCAACAATTTCATACACTCTGAAATTACAGCACACAGCCACTAGGTAAGAGAGAGTCCCTGAAACAAAACTATACTTAAAACAATAACTGTAGTTTAAAAATGATTTGAACACCAGGGAATAAATAATATAAGTAGCAGCATGCTTCCTGTCTTTTTACAGCTGAAAGAACAACTGTTCTTCAGCAAGAATATCAATCCAAGTGGATGAGAAGGGCTTAGCTTCACAGTAAGAAACACTCTTGAGATGAAACCTGAAGTGGAATATTGCCATAGATTTCAAGGGTTTGGTTATTTGGACCTAGGTAGTAGGTATTGCTAAGGCACATATATTGTGGAATCTCCATCCTTGGAAAATATCAAAAGTAGGTGAGACAGACACTTGACTAGTATGGTTAAATCAGGGATGATCCTGCTTTAAGCAGATGGCCGGACTAGGTGACATTCAGAAGTTTCTTTCAGCCCTACTATTCTGATTCTGAGAACAAGGAGGAGAAAATAAACATAGAAAAGAAAAGAAAATATAGTTTAAAAGTGAACTTTGCTCCTAGCTGAAATTTTTAGTGGCATACATTTTGCACATAACACACAAATTAACTAGTATGACAATTTGAGGTACATTATACTACTGGCTCTCAATTCAAGCAAATCTTTACAGCGGGTTACAATACACATCTCACTCATCTTACCAGAACACACAGCTTGAGTAATATCTTTTATTGCTTTTTTAAAATAATCTGTTTGGTATTGTAAAATATGGAAGTTACATTATTGTAAAATACAGAAATGGGCCATGGGCAAAGCTATTAATTAAAATGTGAGGATTTTACTTATGGAGGGGAAAAGGGGAAAGAAACTGATTTTTATCTTTGCTTTAGTTTTTTAAATATATCCCTGATCAATGAAGCTATACTCAACCAAAACAACACCCAGCTTTTGTCCAAGACTTAAAGAAACCAGCTGAGTAGCTTGTGATCAACAAGGTGCCGTACTGAATGTCAACATTCTGTATACTCTCCAATCACCATTTATTTGAACAAGCTGTTCAAATGTATTTATTCCCATCATCCTGCTTCCTGCAGTGCTTCCCCGCTGTACCTTTTGGAAAAAGGCAAAGCTACAGCACAGCTGTGCTCTGCCAAGGGAAGTTAACAATATAAACCCACTTAGTGGTGCTGAGATATTATTTTTCCTTTGATTTCTCTCTCCTTTTTTTTTTCCTTTTAGTTTTTCTATCGGGAACCAGGACAATCCCACTGCACCTTGTTCATACACTGCAACCTGAAAAAGCAAGTACTTAAGATACCAGAATTTGGAATCATGCCCTGTATGAAAGACAAGGACAGAGCCAAGAGGTTTTCTATGGGGAAACTCATATTTAAAATGTCAACAGAACCAACCTCTAAAAAGCAACTCCCTAAGAAGCAAAAAAGTTAGTAGCAGTGTTAGAAACCATGCCACTGTACACATGGCCATCCCACATCCGCCATTCCAGCTAACAGGATAAAAGAGCACCTAGAGGTTACATGCCTGCGGCTTAGCTTTGATTAGAAAGTTTGAAAAACAAAAAAACTGTATCTAGATGCAGCCAAATGCTTCAGGATTTTCCTGCAGGGGAAATGAATTTGACACTTTATATTCATAAATTTCTGTTTGCACAAAATGTGTCTAACTGAACCTAAGGGGAGGATAACTGAAAACACCTTGAGGCAGAACTGAAAACAAGGCATTACCTGCACAGGGAGTTGCCTTAGTTTTCCCAAGAACTAGCCATTCATGACTATAACTGAAGTGGTACAAATGCCTAACAAGCAAAGCATCTGTAAGCCACAGTATACACTGCTGCAATTTACTCCCGCTTAAAACTAGGTTCAGCTGCACTTGTACAAGCTGCAAATTGTGAGAGCTTTGCGCACCTACATTTTGCATTTGCAGAGTGACTGTAGTACAGCTACACCTGGAGCCAGCCATTGCTGACTGAAATACCTAAGGTAGATGAGGCCTAAGACTGTGGCTATCCCCAGATCCATACTTTAAAAAGTACCGGGCAAACCTGATTTTGCCTTGAGGCACCATAAAAGCAAGCCTTCATATAATCAAAACCTAGCAAATATTTCCATGCAACTTGTACAAATAATCCAATGGAAAGTTGTTTTCAAATAAATATATTGTCCTGTAGTGTTGGCAATGCAAATGTAACACTGGGTTAAATGCATGAATGCCAGATACTTATGCTGATTTCAAATAAAAGTGAAACCAACCTAGTTAATGCAGTGGTCAAAGAGGAGAGAAATATATCATGTGATCCAAATGGATAGATATAATCCAGTAATATTTTGATTCTAGTAAATCATTTTACCTTTTCTATCATTTATCTAGTGGCTTAACTTGCTAAAGAAACAACCCACACACTTTTCAAAAAAGCACTTAGAAACCTTTAAAGACAAGAAGCAAAAAACTACTGTTTCTCTCCTTTTGGTGGATCTATAACTCTGAGAAAACGAGAAAAACATGATCTTGCTCTCTCAAAACAATGAATGGAAAAGAAACTCTACACTAGACCCCTTTCCATTTCCTTTCCCAGTAGCAGAAAGGGGGTAGAATCTTGGTCCAGTCCTTCAGTGCCAAAGTCAAAGACCCTTCTTGCCCAACAGCAAAGTTGTTATATTTTTGTGTGTGTGCGTATGTAAGCACATGTGAGAGAGATTGCCATTTATTAAGTCTGGAAATCAGAATCTCAGAGAATGGAACAGAAAAACAATCTCTACAAGCATATCATTTTTCTCAGGTCATCTTTTTCCAGGTCAAGGTCAGAACATTTGTAGACAAACAGTTTCCCGATGAAGTGAATAAATAAAGCAATTAACACACCAGAGCTCTCAATTAGAATTCAATCAGCAAAATTCACATGAGTATTTAAATCTAATTATAACATTCTGTCAAAATAATGACCTGAATGAGCAGTAATACTCTCGTTAATTAACACGGTAGGTTGTATAGCAATCAACTGAAAGCTGAAGAATTAAACGTTTTGATAAATGCTATGCATTGCATGTGCATGCACATACACACACACACACATGCGTGCACAATTCCCCCCCCCAACACCACACAAACATACATGGTACAAAGCCTAGAAAGCTTTTTATATCCCTTAGGGCATCATTAATGCCATCTTCCTCAGTTGTTATAGAACAAGTATTTACAATTATTCATAGCTCAGAGGAAAATTTAAAATTTTTTACCAAATAATCATCCGGCTTGATACCAAAAAGTTCTCTGAAGTACCGAAAGGCAAGAGGAGCATAGGTCTTAAATCTGAAGTCAGGGTAATGATGAGCAGGGGTGAGATTGCTCCCTTCACTGAAGTAAAAAGACAAAAAACAGCAAATATCATCAACTTTTCAGCTATTTCTTTTGGCAGCTAGTTCTTCTTTAAATGTCACGCACCATGATCATATAAAGATTCCTAACAAAAAAGGCAGGGAAAGGAGTCAGAAATGTGGATTCAGACATTTATGCCATTGCTAATCTATGGAATCTAATGCTCACCAGAACATCTCTTCCCACTGGTCAGAAATAACAAGCCAAGTGCCAAGGGTTTGGAACAGGCTCACCCCAGAAGTAGTAGTCATCCACCCTGGCGATCTTCAAAAAACGTCTTGATGCCCATCTTGATGGGATCATTTGAACCCAGCAGTCTTTCCTGCCCATGTGCAGGGAGGGGGCTGGACCTGTAAGGTCCCTTCCAGCCCCTAACAACTATGAAACTATTTTTTCCATCAAGCACTTCTTCTGTTGATTAAAGGTACTGTTTATCAACGCTTCAGCTTTCAAAGTCTCTTTGTTACTCTCCCCCATGAAACTGGTTAAGCGACTACTGTAGGCTCTCTCCATACTACAATTTTTTATTAATTTTTTTAGTTTGCAAGCAGTTACTGGCATACTTGGCTCTATACGTAATTTTGTGCTTGTAGAAAACAAGGTTGTAAAAACAACCATCAAATCAACCAGACAGTTATAACATGCCCTGTTTAATTTATAAAAAAAGTAGGTTAAGGTAGGGTGGTCCATGTTAGCAAGGAACTAGACTCTTTGACCCAGGCGAACCCCTTTAATCCTATATTCCTGTAACACCTTTATATGACTATTTCAGCCATAAAATACGCATCTACGATTTACCTCTTTTTACGCTGTTTTCCAGCTATATATAAAACAATGTTTTAATACCTAGTTATAAATGTGCATGTAAACAAGATAAGCAAATATTTTACCTTACATTATATTACTATGACTGAAACAGATGACCTAAAATACATTAATGATAGCCAATCCTGACTACTTAGTGCTTATACACTACATTATATTACATAAAATAATATTAGAAGTATACTGTGATGGAACAAGTCCATCAAGACATTTAAGGAAAAATGAGAAACTGCATGTGAAGTATAAAACAAGTTTTCAAGGCCTACACAAATCTCAATGCTAAAGACTCTCTAGCAGGACCTAATGGGACAAAAAGAAGTGAGGAAAGTTCAGGCTGGAAACACTACATCAGGAAACTCTCACAGGTTGGTCATACTTTTTTCCTAAGTGTATAACAATATTGGTATATATTCAAAGTACTGAAGAGTGTCATTAGCAGCTTATGAAAGCCTGTTATTCTAAATGAACTCTGTTGTGGATTTTACTGTACATACATCACACCTGTAACATCAAATCAATTCCCTCTAAGTGGGTGTTGCTCCTAAAATGCATAGAAAAGGGAAATCACGAAACTGAACTTTTCCTACCAGGAGACCCATAACATGCTTCTGCTCTCCTGCGCAATATAAAGTTTTGTTTCTACCTGGGAGAAATTTTCCAATCTTTGACTTCTCCATTGCCTGAAGAAGGGTGTTTAAGACTGAAAGCATGAAAAAAATAAAAATAAAATGCAACTATCTAGTTGATCTAATAAAAGATATCGTCTCTTCCTCAAGAGTTTTGGATGCCTTTGCCTTTACACTAACACGGATACAGCCTATATTCATGAACCTATTTGGGATAAAATTTTCTAAGTTGGGTGTCAGCATCAAGCAAACTATTTTGAAAAGTTTTTAAGAACAGTTTCATCCATATTAAAAAAGTTTAGAACCTTTTCATGAAAAATGCTTGCCCCCGGGGATTTGGAAAAAGGAAAAGAAAAAAAAAAAACTGTCAGGGGAGTTGTTCTGGTGGCAGGAACATATTTTCCATTGCTCCTGTGAAAAGACAGATAAGTCTGGCTATGTTATAAGAGATTCTGAAAAAAATCTCTCTTTATATAAGTTCAATATAGAGCTGTTAAAGCTGACAGCTAAGCTTTCTACCTACAGGGAGTAGGGACATCAAGCTTGATCGCTTCTATGGGCTGGATCCAGAGTGTGCGGTTCTTCACCGGTCAAATGAAGACAACAAGGAGCCTTGTGGGTTGGAGGCAGATATGGTAGTGGGGTGAGCAGTTTCAGAGGTGGCATTGGGGTTAACACAGCAGTTACTCACCTCTCTGTGGTGGGAAGGTCGCAACATGGTGGTAAAGAAAACTTGCACCACTGGTAGAACTGCATTTTTCATCAGGGCTGAAAAATGTGTAGTGGAACAGCTATTGCAGACTAGCTAGAGCAGTTTAGCTTATCCAGGTTTCCCTTGCTTTATGCGGGTTCTGTATGTGCAAATTCGCTCTTATGTGATGACCCTTTGTATACCAAAAATTTGTTATATGCGAGGTAAATTTACTCTTATGTGATCAGTGTGGTGGAAGCCTGCAGTCAGCTGCTTTATGCAGTGCATTGTAGGAGTGATGCGCACCAAAACAGTCTCCTGTGTGGATCTGTGCTCCTCGCTCATTGTCTGTGACATGATTTTCTGTAGTTGCCATCCCCTTTATGCCTTGTGCTTGTGTGTACTGTCTGCTGTTGGCCAGTACCAAAGTATCTTGTAAAAGGGGTAGAAATAGGTCTGGGGTACATTCAAGGTCTTGGAATATATCCCTGTTTGTTATATTGTAAAGTGGGGTCGCTTTACGCGAATTTGAGTTATACGCTATGTTCCAGGAACACATGTACAGCATAAAGCCAGGGAAACCTGTACTGCTACAGCTATGCCAGGCAATTTCCATGTGAAAAAGAGCCCCAAGTCCCTGAAAGAGATGGATGGCACCGTTCTAAAAATTCCCCCTTCTTATTGTGAGCATACAGAACAGCTAACTATACCATGCTGTTTCCATTAATTACACAGTCTTCACCTTCAGTGCCTAAGGGGAATGTTTTATAGGACTATAACACTGAGCTCAAGTGCAGAAGAACAAAGTTTGACAAACCCTGTAGTTTTCTTGGTCACAGCTGCAGGTAAAGGTGAGGAGGGTGTATGTGTGTATGTATGTGTATATATGAGAGAGAGAGCACGCCTGTTAGCTGCCTCTAAAAGCAGAAGTATTATGATAAAGGAAGTCCTTCAGAAGTCCTGTGGCTAGAGATAAGAGGGTAAAAAAGAACTGCTAGGTGGGAGAAAAAAGGGAGCAGAAGCAAACACATTAATCCCCATGGCCAAAAATGCTGATCTCCAAATCTAAAAGCAAGGCACTTGATCTGGTTTTTATTTCCAAATTTGCAACTCTCAGCCACAAACGCATTCATTTTTGATCAAACTGAATTTTTATAC
>NW_005842041.1:1690825-1717015 GCF_000455745.1 Alligator sinensis | reverse complement strand
ACTCTTTCCTGTATCATTTTTTAAAATTTTTTGCTGAATCAGGCTCTGATTCAGCAATTTTCAGGGCTGAAATAACACATGAGAAGTGAATTACACACAAACTATTAATTCAGCCTAAAAGAAAAATGTTTGGGGGGGAATCTCTAGCCAAGGGGTACCTTTCTCTACTCATCTTAAGTACTTACTGTTCTACTGAAGAAAGGGGAAATATGGGAGAATATACAAAGAAAGAAAAGGAGCCAACCTTTCCATTCTATAACAGTTATATGGGCTAGGGACAGAAGATGCACATAAACTGGCTAAAGTGATCTGAAACTGGTTTAAACCTATAACAGAATAGAAGCTCACTGTTCATAAACCAGTTTCAAAATGGCTGAAAATGGTTTAAGATACACCTGGTTGAATGTAGTATCAGACTTAATTGGGTGAAACCAGTTTATGAAACTTCTGTCCCAGACCCCTTCCTGGTTCAAGTTGAATCACAATCCCCCAGAATCCCAGCATGCTTTTCAGCCCTGGGCTGGGCTGTACTGTCTGCTCCAGATAGAAGCGCTGGCCCCACTCCTCTGCTCCCTAGCTGGAGCAGTGCAAGCTGACAGACAAGGAGGTAGGGTGGGCAAAGGAGGTGGGGTGAAGCCTGGCTGGGGATGCAGCCCAGTCTGAGGAAGGGTGGCGGGGGAAGGACTGCCCTCCCTCAGACAAACCCTGGCTGGAGTGTGCGGCCAGGGAGGTGGAGTTAAACACCCGCTCCTCCCCTGCTCAAACTTACTGCTGGCTGCAACTGTGGACTACAAATCCCAGAGGCACCTGGGAGCAGGAAGAAGAAGTGATGAGCAACCCTGCAGAGTGCTGCTACTGTAATTCTGGACTGCAAATTCCAGAGACCTCAAGGGCAGCAGGAAGAGGAAGCGAACACACAGCCAGAGACCTGTGTTCTAGCACCCCCCCAGCTTCTGGCCTGAGCCACTCCAGGCATGTGGCTGTGTTTCCTGAATCAAAGGTAAATGTCTGTTCACTTCTGTTTGAATTTAATCTGTGCAGCTTAGACTAACCTGCAAAGACTGAATTGATTCAGCCTCGGACTTTCTGACTCTCTGTACCTAGCCTTAGAGCTCTGGATAGGCAAAGAGTTCTATCATTAACTTTGAATTTATCTGTGATCGTGGGCAAGTAAAATCTTTACCT
This sequence comes from Alligator sinensis, assembly GCF_000455745.1. Lineage (NCBI taxonomy): Eukaryota > Metazoa > Chordata > Crocodylia > Alligatoridae > Alligator > Alligator sinensis. Next base: position 1,715,830 of record NW_005842041.1, on the reverse strand, counting down.
AGGCTAAAATGCATTTAATTCTGGTATTAGAGAGATTGAGACTTCATCATAATTAGGGACCTACCAAAGTAGCGATTTTGTGATTTTTGTGGAAACTGTGACTTCGGGCAGGTTTCACAAAAAAGCACAGGCTCTGTGGTTTTGGCAGGCTCCCTGAAAAAAAATAAAAACCTTACCAAAACTAAAATGCTGGCTCTGTGTAGGAAGCCAGCAGCCCTTGTGGCTGCTGTGGCCCAGCCACACAGCCTGCCAGGAGGGGGGTTGGCAGCACAGCAAGCTAACTGGCTGCAAGAGCTGTCTGTCATGTGGCCCTGTTCATAATTCAAGGGCCATTTGTCATGAGGCCCTACCCCTCTCCACCAACTAGTGGCAAGGGATGGGATCGTATGACAGACAGCTCTTGCAGCCAATCAGCGGTGAGAGTAAGGGCCACTGGGTCTCCTGGGCTAGAGGCATGGGGGGCTGCCACTGTCAGCCCACAAAAATGACTGTTGGCCCCACAATCTGCTGTGGGGCAAGGGGTGGCAGGTGGGGGGGTGGGGCGGGGCAAACAGTACCTGGGGTGCCCTTTACTTACAAAATGTGATCTTCACCATAGAAAGGTTGGAGACCACTGCTATAGAGCAAAGAAATCAATACTACCACTAGGTAGTACTAGTACTGCAGCTAAGCCTGCAGGCTAGAGTGTAGTTCTGGGTCATAAAAACAGTACTTCTAAAAGTGAACTCATGATATAGAACTGGGTCCAAGAGTACTAATAGCACTGAGCATGCATTATACTGTCCCCTCAATATCCCGAGACGAAGAGAAAAGTTCCTACATGTTGGAATAACGAGAGAAACCAGTTAGGCTACAGAGGACCTCTTCCACCTGACAGCTCAGCCATGATCATCACTGTTTCTGGAATAACTCCAGTGGTTCCAGCAGTGGGAAGAGAAGCTCTGGATTTGTACAGGGGCATTTGTGAAGTATGGGAAGGGACTATTTGCACCGGCTCCAAGGTTAGTTCCATACGATTCAAATAATGATCTGGCATCATGTGCCAGGGCAATTGCCTTAAGCACAGGGCAAAACTAACATGTGTTTCTATAAAAGAAGTCCACTACCATTTCAACTAACACAGACTTTGGTCCTGAATCAATTATTGCACTGGACCCCCTTGATACATCACAGTTTGTCCCTAAAAAAAAGCATGTTGTAAACTTTGGTCTGGGTAGACCAGCACGAACAAGAACTCTGGCTGTCTTGCAGCATCCTAAAAATAAAAATGGAAGTTTCACTAATGAGTAGAGGCAATTTAAGTAGCTTTCCATCCCTTCAGAGATGTTGTTGCCAACAAAAAACGATGCTTTAAGCCAGTGGTTTTCAACTTGTCATTTGCAGACCCCTGGGGGTCTGCAGACTATGTCTAAGGGGTCCACAAAAGAGGACTATGATCAATCAAAAGTATGCAAATTCCCACACTTACAATTCAAAGGGGTCTGCACTTCAATTCAAAATTACCAAAGCGGCCCACAGATGAAAAAGGTAGAAAACCACTGCTTTAAGCAATTTATAACTATTCATTGTGGAAAGACATGGCTACTCATTGAAACTGACTGTCTGGAACAAACATGTAACTCAGAGTGGCACTGAATCAGATGCACATTAGTTTCATCAGCATAACTATTAAATAATTGCATTGCAATCTGTGGCATTATTCCTTATCCACAGCAGTGTAACCCAGCAGAATTTGGTTCATTATGCTTCACTTAACTCTAACCTAATCATTTTACCCTTTTTGCCTTTCCATCCTTTTTGGATCACGAGGCTCTGACTGTTGGTATCCTAAGCTAATGTGTTTTGCTATGGTTACTAAACCAGCAGACAGATGGTACAAAAGTTTACTTGACAGGTCAAGAACTATGCTGGGATTATTTCTTTTCTGATATTATCATAGAATCACAGAAAATTAGGGTTTGAAAGGACCTCAGCAGGTTATCTAGTTCAGCCCCCTACTCAGAGCAAGACCACCCCTAACTATATCATCCCAGCCAAGGTTTTGTCTACCCCAGTCTTAAAAAACTCCAAAGGTTAATCGTATACGTAACTGTGAGCTATTTTTCCTATTTTGTTCTTACATGATAGTGTAACCAGTATGATATTTGATTTGTTTTAAGTGCATTTGAAGTAGGCTGGGCTCATTCTAGCATCACCATTATAACAATGCCTACTATTATCAGGATATAGCACCTAGGATACACATGGATGAAACAAGTGACATCCCACTTCTTTGTTCCTATTGCTTCTGTCAGGTCTGGGTGCAAAGAAGACGGCAGTAAGTATATCAGGACTTGAAGATGGATCAGGGCAGGCAGTGAAGATAAAAAATGGCTGTTGTGAACTGAACATGTATGATGTGTATATATCAATCATATATTGATATATACACATATGACACATATGACATGCACTCCTCTCCTGAAAATCAGGCCCCCAAAATTGTGTTGTATGTATTAAACAGGGAAACTATTTTCTGTGCTGGAAAAGCAGCAGTCCTGGAGACACTGTGCATGCCATGCAGCTGCCAAAATGGCTGCTGCTTGTGTCTGGCTCAGCAAGCCGAAAAAGCAGTGCTGTCTTACAGCCAGTTATCTATGCCTCTCAAAAAATCTTGCTTTCTACATTCTGCCTTGCAAAAAAACAAGGTGCATGTTTTATTGGGGGCATGTTGTATATAAGAACATATGGTTATTGAATACCCACTTTACCACTCTACATAGGGATGCAGCTAAATAACTGTGGAGCCCGAAACTAGAACAGAATATGGCTGGTTTATATGTTAAGCAGATTTTTTCCATTATAAGCCCATATATTTTCTCATGTCATTTCTGTTTTTCTGTGGTCTCGGCTTCATTAATAGAGTAATTTAAATATCTGTTAAATAGACCTCTGCTTAATATTTCTCTGCAATGTTGACTGTTCCTTGATTTTTATATGCTGTATTTCAAGTCCATGTTCCTTCGGCCGTGAGCAAAACTCCAACTACCATTTTTATCCCAGTTGAAGTTGACAGTCTACATATTGTCATGCCTCAAAAATAAACCTACATTACACCTTCATGAGTGAGGGGGAGGCTCATCATTCAAGACAGTGATAGAAATGAGTGTCCCTTATCATTATTCAGGGATTTGGAATTTATCACACTCTTGCCATTCATACTCATCAGTCCCATTTTAGAAAGATCGATAAAAACGCCAAGACAGAACCAGACTTTCCATCTACTAGACGCACTAAATGCACAAACATTGCAGACTCAGTGGTTGTTCTTAAGAGACTGAGATGGATAAGCTACTTCTGATTCTAATAGAGGGAGAATGTTATCAACAAGTACTCTTTGCAGAAAGAGCCTTTGTTTCAGTCAAGATGACTCACTGCATAACGTGCTATTGCTTACTAGCTAGCTGTACTAGAGGTCAAGTCAAATTACTTGTTGCCCCTGGCTATAGCTTTCCTTTATTATATATTTCCTTGTCCTATATTTCTGGATGACTGGGCTGGACGATGCTACTACAGCTTTTAACAATAAACTGTGTCAGTACGCATAAGCTGTTCCTCCTGGCTGCATCCCCAGTCTAAACGAAAAGAAACCTGTCCTCTCTCTACCCTCAGAGAAACATAGGGTAAGTGTTACTTGCTAGCATGTATGTAAGCAGGTTTCCTATCGGCTAAAATGAAACATTACAACTTTCAAAACGCTACATCCTGATTTGACTTTATCTATAGGCTGAAAGAGAGAGAAGGCTTGGAGAATGGACTCTTCCACTTACAATTTTAGCTTAAAAAACTTCTCTGGAGTAGGTTTTTTTTGTATTTTTCTTTTGTTTTGTTTTTTGGGTGGGAAGGTGGGGGGTAAGTTTCATTTGATATTGAGAATTGAGAGGTTTTTACAGAAAGACAACATAATCAACAGAAATCTTCATGCCTGTCTCTGTTCTCGCAACACTCTCATTCAAGGATAGCTATCACTGTATTTTGTTTTTTAGAACAGAGAAATTTAATTATACTTATGAACATAGGCACGATAAGTAGTTTCTTGAGGTCTGAAAAATTTCTTGCTGACACATGAAAAAACATTTGCGTTTGGTTACCATCTGTATATGCCCCAATCCAAAATATGGGACACAGAAAAAGTAGATACAAAACTTATGGTAGATAGCAACAGAATTAACTTGTTTCACTGCAAAAACTACGGTATCTGGTGCAAGGACTGGATTTTTTTCCCAGGCAGTAGTTTAACCTGTTGTTTTTCCCTAAAGAAAAATCACAGATTGATTTATTCCCAGGTCTCTTTCTTCCAAAATGGAGTTACATCAAATAAAATCAACTTGTAAAACAACTTCCTTTTTTAAAAAAAGGAAGTTGTTATGTCTGTTATCCTAGACATCATTTTATTGTTATGGCATTCAAATAATTTCTAGGAGTGTATATCTTCAGAAAGATCTTGTGGGGTTACATGCATATTCTATGTGGGCCAAACTTTGAGCTTCAATATGTACTCAACTAGGTAAGCAGGCCTGAATTCTGTAAGTGTTGAATATCCAAGCTGCTCCCACTGAAACAATAGAAGATATTAAGTATGCAGCACTTCTGAGAATCTGAAAAAGTCTTCCCTGTCAATTTACGAACCTAAATTTAGAATCCTGTTTTTAAAAATCCCAACTAAATTGTTCTCGTCTTTTTCATGTATATATGAAAAAAATACACACACACACCCACACACGTATGTAATATAGTTTAACAGAACCAACAGATCGAGGGAGGTGATGTTCTCTCTCTCTGGGGCATTGGTCAGGCCGCAGTTGGAGTACTGTGTCCAGTTTTGGGCACCGCACTTCAAGAGGGATGCGGAGAATCTGGAGAGTGTCCAGAGGAGGGCCACTCGTATGATTAGTGGCCTCCGTGCAAGACCCTATATGGGGAGGTTGAGGGATCTGGATCTCTTCAGCCTTCACAAGAGACAGCTGAGGGGTGACCTTATAGCTGCCTATAAGTTTATCAAGGGAGGACAACAGAGAATTGGAGATGCACTATTTACCAGGGCACCCCTAATAGTAACTAGGAATAACGGGTACAAACTAGTGGAGAGTAGATTCAGGTTAGACATTAGGAGGAACTTTTTCATAGTAAATATGGCCAGAATCTGGAACGGGCTGCCAAGGGAGGTGGTACTCTCACCTAACTTGGAGGTCTTCAAGAGGAGGCTAGATAGACCTGATGGGGGTCGTATGACCTCAGCGCTCTTTCCTGCCTGGGGCAGTGGGTTGGACATGATGATCCTTTGTGGTCCCTTCCAACTCTACAATCTATGAATGTGTACACATGCTTAATTATATACATATTTACACATAAAGTGTACACATGTATACATGCACATTTTATATAACTGCTTGGAAAACATTATAAGGCATTATATACCAAGTTTTTAAATCACTGGCATCTGAGCTACCCTTGATTTCCTTCATTAAGATGAATGTGTTTCTGCAGCACTGTCCCTTAAACAGAGCTGTAAGAATATAAGCAACTGTCTGTGTTCAAATACTGAAAGCTGTCCCCAGTGGGAGAAAGGTTGATTTACAGTTTCAGCGTATAAGTAGATTCTGTCTATAAACCTACAGGTAAGTTAATAAGTTTCTACATTGCTCCCATCACTATATAGCCTGATGTTCTCAAATATTATTATTCTTCCCAATATTGTAGCAAGATGCAAGTATTATTATCATCTTCCTATTAAAGATGGAAAACAAGGCATAAAAATATTAAAATCCACAAAGGTATTTAGGATACTAAATCACTAGGCACCTACCTCCCATGGTTATTACTTGGAGTTAGAACCTTAAATACTTTTGTGGGCCAGTACGTGACTTAAAGGTCACAGAGGTGCTGGGGCAGAGGCAGGGTCTGAACTAGATGCTGAATTTCAGTATAATGTCTTAAACCTGTGGAGACCACGTGCAGAGCTAACTACATACAACAATTAGTTTCAGCTGTGGCCCTAGTTCATACAAAAAGTATGTGTAGTCTTTGGTTCTCATTTTAAGACAATTACAAACTCTAAACTTCTAGTTCAAATAGGCTCATAATCTTATCACTATTTTTTATAAATAGGGGTCTATTTAATTCGCAGTTTTGCGTTTTTTGCGGAAACCATGAAAAATGGCATTGGCTGTGATTTCTCATGAAATTAACTTAAAAAATCCCCAGCGCTTAATTCATATAATACTCTGTTTTAGGAAGTCACAATGCTTACTGTAATACAAAGAAAACATGACAATCACTGCAGCAATAGAGCACACAATTGAGAATTACTATCTGCTAGTGATGTAGAGTAAGTGAAGGCACCAGTCAGTGAAGTAAAAATGTTTCAGCGCTATCTTTTAAGAAGTTACATGAGGAATTTTCTATTATATTATACAGTATATGCCTCTCTACCAATCAGGGGTGAGTGGTAGGGACACCAGGAAATGCATGTGAAATCCACTCTTCGTGCCACAACCAAGCCACAAAAATTGCTTTGTCTCTGCGTGCTAAGTAGACCCCTAGTTATAAATATCCTCTCTTCGGGCAACCATTGTGGTTCTGTTGCATCAAGCCTATTATGATCATGTTTTGGTATAAGGATTATTTTGAAAAGAAAAATTATCTAGCAAATAAAAGCATAAAACTCTTTAATTATATAAGATTGCTCTTACCTGGGTAGAAACACACTTTCCACTACATAGAAGTCTTGCATAAGTACATCTCTGTCTGGTTTAGATGTGAGGTTACCTACTGTGTATCCTATTCCCAGCTGAATCGCTCCTTTAATAGCAGAGGATGCAGTCTGCAAAGAAAATAAACACTTCAATGTCAGTTTGCTATAACTGGATTCTTGCTCTTTATCATGAATACAATTTGTACATAGCATTTAAATTGTTTTATAAGGGTGATTTCTATCCAACCTTACTTTCTTGGGTTGGGAAGCAGAAGAGAAATTAACTTGTAACTGAAGCTGACTGTTTCTCATGATGTAAAGGAATCCTGTGGTGTATCTGAAGTCTCAGAAAATTTATCATAATTCATAACTGATATTGGTTGAGATTACAAAACTGACCAAGGGATTTAGACACTAAGTTTCTATAGATTTCTAATTGCACTTGGTATCCCAATCCCTCCAATAGCTTGGAAATATCACCTGTAAACTTCTGGGGAAAGCTCTTATAAATTCTAAGGGATTACATGCATGTGCAAAGTTACTATGGCACTGATGACATCTGATCTTTTAAGTATAGATTATTGATATAAATATATTCCTTTTATAACAACATGAGTGAGGTATTAAGAATAGAAAACATAATCAGTTTAATCCCACTGATCACCAACAGTGTTCACTTCCATTTCTTCAGTACATAGTTCATAATTGCTACCAAAAAAAATCGGAATGAACACCACCACTGTGCTAGGTTTAAATTCCACATTTAAAAAACCCCTATTTTATTCGTCATACGTTTGCTACTTAGCATTTTTTGTTGCTGCCAAGTACCCAATCTGGATTAGACCATAGTGTATGAGGTGCTGTACATGAACAACTACCCTTCCTTACACTAAATAGTTTGTGACTCTACAGGTAGTCCTATTTGTAGAGTTGGGGTGGTAGAACTGAGTCTCTAGCAGGAATCCCAGCTCAGAAAAGTTTGTTAAGAAAAGATGGAGCAAGGAAGTATATCAGACAACCAGTGGGAAGCGCGAGAAAAGGATAACAGTAAAAGAGAGCTTTAAGTTCAACAGACCAACTAAGTGGATAATTCACACGTTCCAGCAAACAGGGAAATTATGACAGCAAAAGACAGCATTTTACATTTGAGTAAAATATTACTGCAGATTTGGGAAAGCATCTGAACCAGCACATTTTCATTGAAATAGCTGGAGTTACAAAAAAAGACATGAGAAGTGAACTACGATCTAGCACAACTGCACACACTGTAGTGACAGATTACCATATTTTTAAAGGAGAAATGATGTAGTGACATGTACCTCAAATAATTAAAACTACATGCCAGGCAGATTCTGCACATACATAATAGCTCATAACAAGCGATTTGGTGGGAACAAGAAACACAGCCCTTCTTGAAGTGCTACTTTGATTTTTTTTAAAAGGTTTGGTTCATGCGTTAAGAAGATTCCTGCTTCTCTTTCCTTGAAAGGCTTCTATTCATGAATGATTAATGACCTGCATAGACACTAATTATGTAACTTTGATTAATTTGGTATTCATCCAGTCAGGCAGATTTTTGGTACACAACTGACCACACACATAGTAAATGAGCACAGAGAAGTAGAGGCTGAAAAGGTGACAGATAACAAGCTGCAGCTGATAAACAAGAGCAGATTTTAGGTAAGTCAGGCAGAAAAGTGACAGGAAGCTTAAAAGAACATTGACCAAGCCAACTGGGTTGTATTTCAGGAACAGGAGGAGTTTCTAAAGCAAACAAATTGCCAAGAACATGTATAGCCTCAGGAAGAAGTTCTTTAGCCTTTTCATGGCATGATCACACCTTAATAGAAAGGTTGTCTCCTAGATGACCTTTACTCCCATTCATGACTAAAGAGGAACTGTTCTCCACTTTCAATCAAACAACATCACTTTAGTAATCGTAGCAATCACTTAAATTGAGAAATAATACTGGGAGAGCATCTAGTGTGTTTTCTGACCTTTTAAAAGTAATTTGTAGCATCTAGAAATAAAATCAGACACTGTAACCAGCCAAGATTAAAGATTTATGTGCATTTTTACATGGAATCTCTCTCACAGAGACCATTTATTCCAGTTTAAAAATATATATGTTTCTGGTCTTATGAACTGAATTTTAGGGGAAGCATAGAAGATGATAAGCAGACCATTTAACAGTTTTTCTCCAAGCCTAAAGGTGAACCAAGATGAGTGGGTCCCTATGCTGTTATTGCAAAAATATATTTCCTGGAGCTCAAAGGCCCTAAATGGGAACAAGAAAATTCCACTCCCCCCTTGCATTTTTCCCAACTGCATTTCAATTTTTTTTTCAGTATCTCAAGGTAACTCCACAAAACATGATCTGGTTTTTAACAAGCCTGTTTTATTTTTGAATTTCTCCTTAAAGACCCTACTACTCTAGAGACAGCAATACAGCTCAGCAGCCTCCTACGCCAAGATTTCTCTTTGAGAGATTGAAATTGATTTTTCTTCATTTCAGCCTCATGTGAAGATTCAGAAAGTGTCCCTTTACCCATCCATCAACCATAATGGTACAGGAACTTATGGATCTAATAAACTTGTATCAACACATTTTTAGGGCATCAATAAATGGCAAAGTGAGTAGGATCAACAGTGATTATGTACTGTTTCATAATATAAAGTTCACAAACTAATTGGCTTCTTATCCTGTGTGGGGACTGCATACAAGGTCCTAATATTTGATGCTTGATAAATGAATCATTTGTGCTTTCAAAAAACAATCACAATCTGATAATGGAAACTGGAAGGGTATTTTGAAGAGTTGGGGGGGTTGTTTTTTGTTGAAAACAATAAACAGGAAAAAATATGTCAAATTTTATCACAAAGTACTGTAGAATAATATACATATTTTCCCATCTGCAGGAAAAATATTACAGTTAAAAGCTTCTAAGTGGTTTTGTGGCTTTTCTAGACCAAATGTTAAAATATAACATTCTCAAACATTTGTACATTTTTCATGTTAATTACAGTAAAAGGTGGTTACTGAATAGGAAGTTTGCTACACTGACAAAAGGGTTATATTTATGTCATGCCACAGTTAAACTAATGCATCTTTTTACAGCCCCCAGTGGGGACATTGGAAAGGAAGACATGAAAGAAGTTCCTGCATCCAGGGAAGCTAAGAAACTGCTCCCACACTGCTCCCCTTGGACAGCCTAGTGTCCCCAAGTGTGTGGGGGCATAGATAGATCTCCTTCTATACATCCCACTGGCCCACCGGATGGGATCAGTCCGATGTGGGGAGAGGGAAAAGCTGCATTCTCCGAGGGGTGTTGCCCCTTGGGTGCACAGACTTCTTCACACAGAGTTCCAGCCAAAATCCTGTCTTTGGATCCTGTCTTTGGATCCTGTCCTTGGATCCTGTCTTTAAGGTAAAATTCCTCATGGAGTGACTTCAGACCATCTCCCCCATGGCAATGTGCCTATGCCTTAAACCCGAGACTGTGCCCAACTAAGGCTTTTAGCCATATCAATGTGCGTCTGGTTGTTAGATCAGCAAATTGTAAAACAACAATATTGGAGAGTGCTACTCTGAGCTCATCAGTGTTCTTCTCAAGCCAGTTCTTTTTATTGCAAACTGTGACCCACCAGACCTGGGCTACTTCATCTTTTGACAGGAATCAACAATTTTGGAATCTGAAGTCAGCCCTGTTGTTGTACATGTTCACATTGAAAACCAAACCTCGTCCATTCTTCCCTCCCATGTAAACAACGTCATTTTATCTTTGCTCTGGGACATGGGATTCTCTCTCTTTCTGGCACAAATAATTATAAATCATGACACATACACTAAATATATCTTCTTATAAAATATACATCCTCATTATAATTATGTCCTCACTAAAGACTACATAGGGAAAATGTTACTTGGATACTAAGAAGACAGCAAGTCATCCTGATGAAAGACTACAGAATAGAAGAAACTATCATACAAGATACAGTTTTGAACTTATGGGTACTTTATCGACAGGGAAAGTGTTTCCCCATGTATTGCTATTTCAACACATAGTAAATAGGACTGGTCTTCCCTACTTTACCAAGCTGAAAAACTGAAACTAGCTGATATGCAAATAGTTTCTCAATGGCACTACAAACAAGATCTTAAATCCTTTCAAAGCAGGCAAAGTCAGCACATGATCCCATGAATCAGCAACTAGTATTGTAATGCTACTCATCAACCACAGATGTAGGCTTTCTATTCCAGTCTAGAACTATAGAATTTATCACAAGTACAGTAATTGAAGGTAGGGTAATGGGGGCAGCAGCACCAGTCACCTCTGTGGGAAGGTGGGAGGGGAGGACAAAAAGGCAGTATTGCTCTGGATGTCACACAGTTGCCCTGGGCACAGAGGTGCCTGGCTATGCCTTTATCACATGCATGCACTACCTACCACTACTGCAGATAGAAGTTACTAAATAATTTTATAGGCAGACAACGTTCCTTGGGTGAATTTGATATCTTTTATTAGACCAACCCAAATAGTTCGAGAATAATTTTATGTCACTTGCAAATCAAGGAAAGTGATTCTTCCACTCTTTTCAGCACTGGCAATGCCTGACCTGGAGTATGCTGTTCAGTTTGGGTCCCCAACACTTCAAGAAAGATGTGGAGAGATTGGAAAGAATCCAACAGAGAACAAAAATAATCAGAGGCCTGGGAAGCATGACTTATAAGCATAGATCCTGGTCATCTCTGTTTAAAAATCCCATGTTATCTGATCAAAAACACGAAAATCCATGTTTTTCCACCATTAAAATGAAACACCACTACACATATAGGTATCAGTTGAACACAATGTTTATTGATATATTTACAATTTAAAAGCAATTTGGAAACCTATTGTGCCTCAATCATTATTCTTATATAATAAAGGGTTTAGTCCATCTGTCTGTCTGTCCATAATGCTCTTGGAGCACTCCGATTGGTTAGTGAAACAACCAATCAGAGTGCAGAGCACCATGATGGTGGGGATGGAGGGGACGGAGCAGGGGGGCGAGGCCAGCACAGCTGACCTTGCCCCCCACCCCCCAGAGGTGTCGGAGCACCACCATGACAGTGGGGACAGAATGGTGGAGAGGCAGAGGAGGATGGAGGGGATGGCAGGGCAAGCTCCTCCCCCCGCCCCCGCTCATGGGAGATGGCGGCGGCATGGGATGGTGGGTGTTTGCACTCCATCCCTGCTCTGTCCCTGCCCCCGCCCCCCCTTAATCTTTGATGGACAATGCGCTAGTACTGTAATAAAATAAATTCTAAATACCTATACATTGTGGTGGGGGGGCGGGTTTATTACAGAAAAGAAAAAAAAAAAAAAAAAAAAAAAAAAAAGAGGCGAAAAAAAAAAAAAAAAAAAAAAAAAATCAGAGGTGCCCTAGCCCCCTTCACTCACCAGGATGCAGGTCCAGCTGTGGCTGCATTCCCCACCCCTGCTTTGTAGCACTGAGCAGCCCTGATATGCTCGCGCCCTGCCCCTGCCATTACCCCTTACTCCCAACCCACAGCCCTCCACAGCCCTGCCAGTGTCCCTCACTCCTGACCCACAGCCCACTGGCTCTGCCAGTGCTCCTTACTCTCAACCCCCAGCCCTGCTGGTGCTCCTCATTCCCAACCCACTGCCCCCAGCGCCTCAGTGTGTGAGGAAGGGGGTGGGTGTGTGGGGAAGAGGACAGTGTGGCCATAGGCAAAGTGTGGGGTGGCGGGGCAATGCAGGCAATGCAGGGGGGGCACATACCCCCCCAGATTTTTGTGCCTACAGTGGAGCACGGGGCTGCAACCAGGCTGGACCAGCTCTGGGCAGGAGTTGCCTCCATTGCCTAGCAGGCAGGACCCAGTGCAGGAGAGAGCACTATGCTGCCATGGCTGCCAAGGTGAGGCCCGGCAGTGACACAGTTATGTCCCCTGCTGCTGCTAGGCAGGCAGGGGGCACCTCATGTTGGTGGCCATGGCAGCGGAGCACTCCATGCTGCGCTGGGTGCCACCTGCTGTGTGCAGAGGTGGCTCCTGCCCGGAGCTGGTCCAGCCCAGCTACAGCCCTGTGCTTCACTGTGAGCACAGAAATCTGGGGGGCACATGCCCCCACTGCATTCCTGTGGCGCCCCCTGCCCCAACCCCTACAGACTTGCCTGGAAGGAGCTGTAGGAGCTGCTCTCCACCATCTTGCTGGGCTGCCACATGCACGTGTACACACGCACATTCATGTGGCACCCCCTGCTCTCTGTGTCCCGCTCCCCACAGGCCCTAGCAGCCCATTGCAGCCTGGAACTCTGCCAGCCTGCAAAGGGAAAGCTGTTGTTTCCAACATTTTTCTCCTTCAAGGGAGAAATCCATTATGTTCTACTTTAAAGGGAAAAAATACACATTCTTCTCCTTTACAGGAGAAAATCTGTGTTTTTCCATGCCAAAAAGAAAACCTGGATCTCTGCTTATAAGGAAAGGCTGAAAGAACCAGGATTATTCAGTCTGGAAAAGAGAAGACCAAGGAGGATTTGATAATAGTCTTCAAATATCTGAAGGGCAAGTACAGAAAGGATGGAAAGGGACTTTTCCCTGTGGCTATAGGGGACAGGACTAGGAGCAAGTGGATCACGCTGCAGCAGAGGAAATTTAGGTTGGACATTTAGGAGGAACTTTGTGACTATGAGAGTGGTCAAGTATTGGAACAAACAACCTAGAGAAACTGGAATCTCCATCCCTCAAAATTTTCAAGAGTAGGCTGGATAGACACTTGGCTGAGCTGGTTTTAGACAGGGATGATCCTGCTTTGAGCAGGGGGCTGGCATGGATGACCTTGTGAAGTCCCTTCCAGCCCTATTTTCCTATGATCCTAATTTCATTTTAGCTAGTTTTGTTAATAATTATGTAAGATGGGTAAGGGGTTACAAGCAGTCTGCCTTTGTAAAAAAAACAAAAAATGAAACCACAAACAATTTGGTTACTATAGTTACTGCAGAGGGCATTGCATGATGTCAAACAATTGCTTCCCTTAGGGTGTTGAAAGTTGTTACCTGCTTTCACATAAATGCTACAGCTAAACAACCATTGATTTGACAGTTAATGCTTGGCCCTGGCACAAATGCACCATGAATTTCAGACAACTATAAAAGTACATTTAAAATAGTAAAACAACAAGATCTGGACCAGAGATCCATCAAAAGGCTACATACTCCCCAAGCTCCAAACAAAACAGTTATTGCAGTGTAAAAGTTCAGCCCAAAGGTTGATCAGGTCTGAAGAAGAGGAGTTGAGGTTCTACTTAATTTTATTTGGATTGTCGCATAGGCAATTAATTTATTTCTACAACATTATAAATCAGGTCTGTCCAACTTCCAAGCCTCCACGGACTACACTAGAGGAGGCCACACCAGGTAAGGCACAGGACACAAGGCTGCATGATACATTGATGCTTCCCCCCCACAACACACACTGTATTACAGGTCCACGTGGGCAATCCTCTCTACGGCTGCACCGTTTGCCCCCCAGCCAATGCAGGGCACAGCTGCCCCGCAACCAATGCAATGCTCGGATTCCTGTGCTGCTTCCCTTCCTGTGGCCCTGGACTCACCCTCAGGTCAGCCTGCTGCACTGCACCACCCCGTGGGGCAGAGGTAAGAAGCAGCACCTGGAGGAAGGTAGGGGGTGAAAGCAACCAGAGCAATAGCAGAGGGGAGTGGCAGTTGGGTAGAAACTCAGGGACTCAATTTAATGCCTTGCAGGTTACATGCAGCCCATGGGCCACCAGCTAGACAGCCCTATGGTAATCCATGGCAACGGGATAACACTGTATATAAACAAATGCGATACATAACAGGAGAAGTACCAGGAAGATGCTATTTGGCATTCAATCAAAGAGAAAGTGAATTGAAATAGTAAGCCTCAGGATCCAACCAGGTTTCATATGGGGTTGCTGCCTCCTATCACCTACATTCTGCTAATGACAGTAGCCCCTTTCTCCAGCTCTTCTTTAATGACGTTCTAAACAAACAGAAATCCCCTCCCTACCATGGCCTCCTTTCATCATTTTCCTCAAGTAACTTACATCTGTACGCTCAGGCTTTTAGTTATGTCTACAAGAGAAAGTCATAGTACATTCCTGTTTTTAAAAAGTGTAGGAACTTAATGAACACATGCCTAAACAAATTAGTTACATGACCATATTGCTGTACTTCTCAGTCTTCTTCACCCAAGCCCTTTTTAATGCACTGCTCATTTTACTGTATTGACATATGCCTGGCATGGTTTGTTTACCATAAAATAATACATAATATCCAACTCTTTCTTGTCCCTCAATTCCTTTCATGTAGGATAGAGAGACAATTTGCTTTCCCACATCCCTTCCCTACCTTCTCCATTTAGACTGTACATGCCTTAGGGCAGGCGTTTTCAACCTTTATAAACAAGTGCACCCCTTCTGCCTCAAATCTTTAGTTCATGTACCCCATTATATTTTTTTTCTTGTTTTTAATGTTACCAGTTATGTAATATAAGGCAGGCTACACTAACTAACATTAAATGCATTATTAATATATGCCGCAACTGGTTGGTAAATCTGCTGTGGGAGAAGGGGCGAGAGGGGAGGCAAGGGGGGCAGATCAAGGCCCCCTGTGGTGAGGGAGAGAGTGGAGCCAGCACTGCACAGCCTGGGCAAAGTGTGGGAGTGAGCCGTGAGCAGCTCATTCTGGGGGCAGGGGGAAGGGAAGGGGGTGACTCCTGCTGCTGCACGTACCCTGGGAGTGCATAAGGGGCATGTGCCCCTGGATCTGTGCGGGGTAAGGGCTGGCTGCCACTGCAGGCTGGGGCTGGGGCAGCACCAGGCTCTTCCGGGCAGGGGGGCTGAGCTAAGCTGCTCTCAGGGTGGGTAGTGGCAGTGCCAAGAGAGGGAATGGAGGGGGCTGCAGCCACCCCAAGATTCACCATAGCCCCTCCTCCCCATGCTGCCACTGCCCGCCCCAAGCAAAGCCAGGTCCAGCCCCACCCCGCCAGGAAGAGCCTGGGGCCACCCTCAGCCTGCAGCAGCAGCCCGCCCTTGCCCCCCACACAGATCTGGGGGCATGCGCCCCCACCCCCATGCCCTCCTGGAATGCACGTAGAGGCAGGAGCCACCCCCGCCCCCCAGACAAGCCACGGCTCTGCCCTGCACCCTGCCCTGCCCCAGCTGTGCAGCGCCTGCCCCTGCCCCACTCCCTCCCTCACTGCTGGGGCTTCTCTCTGCCCCCCACCCATGCCCCTTCCCCTCACAACAGACTTACCAGCTGAAACTGGCTGCTCTGCATGCTGCTGGGCTGTACTCCTGGCTGGCTGCACTGTTACTGAGCGCATGCACAGAGCATTCTTCAGCCATGTTATCGGCCACATCAGCCAAAAAAAGCTGATTACCAATACTGTCACTTTTCCTTTTTGGTGCCGATCCAATGGGAACTATGTATCAGTGCACCTCTAGTAATTTTCTTTCATTCGTTCTGTGTACCCCCTATGATCTTTTTAAGTACCCCTAGGGGTATGCATACCCCCAGTTGACAACCCCCTGCCTTAGGTACACATACCCTTCCTCTGCTTGTTGCCTGGCTGCTGGTGGACCCCCCACTCGTTGACTGGCTGCCGGGGGTACACTGACCAAAAAAAGGTTGAAAGCCCCTGCTTTAGGGCATGGGGTTTATTATGCTATGTACATCACCTAGCATAACAGGACCTTGATCTTCGGTGAGGCTTAAGTTAAAAAAAAAAAAAAAACAACCCAAAAACCCCCAAAGATTCTCTCAAGCCTGAACAATCCATTGGGCCAAGCTCGTTCCTTCAGGCACCACGATGGGCATCATGACCTTCAACTCAGCTCAAAGGACCTGAATGACCCTTTACAAATAAATTAAGTGGGGTGGGCTTTTGCCATGGAGTTACCTTGTCACCATACCCCAGCAAGTACGTTTCAGCAATTCAGCTAATAATTATTTATACAATAACCCAAGTCTTAATCAGCTCAATAAAAGCGAAAGGACTAGGCAAGTGCCCAAAGTGGAGCCTTTCTATCATTCTCTGGTCTCATGAGAAATTGTCAATGACTTCTGTGGGATGCAGCAATCTTCCCTATTAGACTGACCCCACTTCCTCCTACTGCTGTCTGTAAAGAAGACAGACATTACTTCATTCCTATCCTTGCTGTGTGGGGGTTTGGCCAGTTGTTGGTTCTGTATCCTATAGGTCCCTTCTCCTGTAGAAATGCCACAAGCCGTCTTTCTTTCCTGAAGCCTCCCTACAACTCGCACAGTTTTATTTATATTTTGCTACTCTTATCTCCGAGATTCAGGTCCCAGGTTTCAACATGTTTATAACTCTGAATCCTATTCAACTGGTTTATAACTTCACGTAGAAATTAAAGAGATACCGTGGCTTCATTTCCCACCAAGACTTTGGATAAGAATACAGTATCTGTTAAAAATACTTTCCACCCTTGGGCTTGCAGTGTACAGGTACAGCCATTAAACAAGGATAGTCCCTATTAGAAGGGTGATTTAAATTAAACTACATGGTACAGGGTTTTTAATTTTAAAAATACCACTATATAATGCTAAACTTTGGGGAGTGAAAAAAGACCAATGTAAAAGGCAGAACTTTCATTGACATTTATGAAATGCTAGGGATTTTCTTTTCTACCAGAAAATTGTTCAAGTTAAGTTTGGGGGGGGGGGGGGGGGGGGACCGGGGGAGCCACGACAGATTTGAGTCTCAGTCCCACGTTTGAAATTTCCTAATGCAAGGAAGCATTTGTTCTTCAGTGACCGCAAGTTATGATAAGTAATAACAGTCTTCGCATGGTACCTTTTCCAATCTCATTCAAACATAGGCTATCTTTTCCAGTCTCATGATAAAGCTAAGCCTTTGAAGATTTCTGTAAATCCTTAAGCTTGATGTTAGACCATACCAAAGAGGGATATTTGCTCCCTGAGCCACATATAAAGAAAGGCTTATTAGAGTTGCGAGCAATTACAAATTTTGTTTCAAGGTACGAGCTGCATCTGATTAATTTTATATTCATTTCTTTAGCTATTTAGACTGCTGTGGTTCACCATCCTAATCATTCAGTACCTTTTTCAGCTGCTTTTGCTGAGTTCCTGCAGTCCCTCCCCACAATCTATTGAAGCTGAACTGCACAATCCTATTGTAATTATGGGCCACTGCACCCCAGTTCCCACATTCACAGTGCTTTCTTTGTACAGCCTGAGCTCCCTGCAACTGTGTGGTATTTCATAGGGCTGGGACTTTAGCTGCTCAGAAATCCTGTTCTCCAATCTTGACACTGCTGGGCAGATGGATACTAATAACTTGCTTTTCCTTTGCAGAGGTAAAATTCACCTTGGTTACTGCCTGTCTCTTTGCTAGTAGCAGCCCTGACCTCTAGATCAACAGGCCATCCTTAATTATAGTTTCAATAAAACAATCCACAGCTTAAGAACAGGAAGAAAGTAAAGCATTTACTTGAATAGCAGAGGTGCTATTAAGGGAAGCTGCAGGGAGACACTAATCAGGAAAGTTATAAAAGTCTGCAGCTAGTCCTGTATCTTGTATCTTTATGGGAAAGATAAAGAGCAGTTAACAGAAAGAAGCCATATCTGCCCTCTTCCCCTTTCAAAAACAGCAACAACAACAACAACAAAAATCAAACAAACAAAACCCGAAGACTCATTTACACAGCTGTACTTCCCTGTTCTTGGTCCATCCCTCTTTCGTGCCCTCTGGAACCATGTTTCAAAAGATGCTAATGCAGCTCTTCCTACTACTCTATAATGACTGTAGTGCCTTCTGTATCACTGCTGTTAGCTTTTGTTATAATCACTAGGGAATTAACAACTGAATCAGTGCTCTTTTCAGACCAACTGCACTTTTCAATGCGTGTCCAGAGAGGCAGGGGAATAGATTTACTGCGATTCTTTTATGAATAAAATGCAAGCACTCTGTTAGACTGCTCTGCAGAAAATGTAATTAAAACACAAACTATTTTTTTCTGGCTTAAAAGTTATTAAAATGAATTTTCCTGCCCAAATGTAAATTGGAACCTCCTTTTACATGTTGCTCAACTGGGTACAACTGAATCCAGGATACTTTTCTACATTTTTCCTGCTGCACAAATTGCCAGAAGTGAAATGGGTATCTTGACTTTTGGTTGCCCCATTTGAGAAATCCAGACCTCCTCATTTCCAAAATAATGAGGATCCATTATTGCAAACAATTAAGGCAATAAAAGCTGCTGATACATGGCACCCTGAAAAATTCAGGCACTCAAAGTTGGCAGCCACTTTTCAAAATGATGACCTTAACTTTATATTCTGGGCTGTTTCTGAGCCACACAGGCTACTGTTTGCATAGCCATGGGTCCAGAAACTCTGTCAAGGTAGATGAAATATTAGCAAATGGCTACAAATTTCCTCTCTGCTGGGAAGCATGGAACTAGCACAGTGGGGGTTGTTGGCTGTAAAGGGATAATAGGGCTAGAAGGAGTGAAACGTATGGTACTCAGTATATTCACAGAGCAAGCATCATTGCCATATGTCGAGTCTGATGACAGTTCAAGCCACTCGCTCAGCTTCCCTCCTCCAGGTGAATTCCCCACAGGGATACAGGGATTCAAGGTGCCAGAGGAGATGTCATTTTCACTTCCGTGCCAGCCACAATGAGCCAGACTCTCTCAGTGTATATGAAACACCAAATGACTTATGTAAAGCATTTGTTATAAAAATGCAAAGCAGTATGAGACGAAGATACATAAAGCTAAAGTGCAAAGTCTAATTTTAAGTTAAAGATTGTCAAGGTATTAGTAACATCACTGCAACTCCTCGAATTAAGGCAGACAATACAAGCTTACCACATTTGTTTGGACTTTGGCCATGCTTTCACACTTATAAAAGCAGAGAACCTAACCCAGGCCAAAGCATTTCCCCTGTATCTTAGATGCAAATGCAAGGCTAAAACTAGAATCTGGTTTGCTGCCATATGCTAGCAAATGGATTTAGGAGATGCTCTGTTTTTGTGAATGGCAAAACAGAGACAGTCAGTGGTGGAACAAACCAAATTGGTACCCAGGGCAAAACCTATGGGAGAGTGGAGGTGGTAGGGAGGAGAGGGTGTATGTGGCTAAGAGCAGGGGTGTGGAGAAGGCACATGGTTCCAAGGGCAAGGGGCACATGGGTTTGGAGAGCAGGAGGCAGGAAGGGGCAAAGGTTCTGAGAGCCAGGGCTGACATGGCAGGCAGCAGCCTTAAACACCGGGAACAGTCCCAGCCAAGGTGCTGCCCATGCATAGTCTGCCTGCCCTAGCTCTGTTGCTCTTAAAAGCAACAGCAGCTGGGAACTGGTTTTGAAGTTCCTGGCATGGCAAAGGGCACTGACTTTGGAGGGGATGAGGAATGATTTTAACACTCCAACTAACTTGGTGCCCAGGACAGGTGCCCCTCTTGCTCATCCCTAGTTACCCTACTGGTGACAATTCTTGTTTTGAGTCATTTTTATAAATCAATTTCTAACTCTCAAAAGCGTCATCTTCCACTGAAATTTGGCATGTGTGGCCTCTGGGCAGCAAACTAGAGAAGAGTACAATGCTGTCAACTTTCAGTGGGAGAAGAAATTTTTATGGAAGTCAGATGTTGATTAACAAAACTGACTCAAAAGCAAGAATTGTCACCATCTCTTGTTCTAGCTATGTTTCAGAGATCATACAAACTCTAGGGATGCCTTGGCACTGCTTATTCAAAAGTTCTCATCTGCTTTTAATCATCTTTCCCTGGAGTTCCCTGAAGTTCAAATTTATACAGCTGGTAAGAGACAAGTATGCACTCACCCTGGAAAAATGGGTCAATGTGTTATTACTTCGGGAAATAATCTGAAAAGCAAATTTGATGAATTAAAATAGAGATGCTGTTGAGTGCATTTAACCACAAACAAAGTCAAACATAAAAGCTTTACGAGAATTTTTAAAAGGTAAAAACAGAGCCCAAAACTATCTGGTCAAATGAACCAAAGACTTCACCAACAAGTTTGATTCTGAATTAGGTACAAGTCTTGTAAAAGGAAGCAGCAGCTTACTCTGAGAAAATCAGATGAAACATAGTTGGAGTTTATGATCAAAGCTTTCACTCAACAGTATTAATGCTTGATCCACTACCACAGATACTTATTTGTACAGACAGATAGACAGCCTACATGAATGTAACCCCCGCCCCTGGATTGTGAAGGATTAAGCAGAGAGGTGTGGGGCTACTCCAAGCCCAGGAAAACCAAACCCAGGGAGCTGGGCTCAACTACAGCTCCTCTTTCCTACTTCCCCTCCTGCTAGCCCTCAAAGCAGCTTGGGGGGCTGTAGTTCAATCCAGTGTCCCGTTTTATCATTTTCATGGGCTTTTTGTAGCCCTGCCTGCTCCCTCTCCTATCAGCTGCTGGCAACTTCCTGCCAGCTCCCAAGGCAGATTTGGAGCCATGGCTGAACCCAGCTCCCTGGGATATGATTAATTAGTTCAAGCATACAGTTTGTAATCTAGAGTATACTAATTTCTAAAGCTTACCTACATCACTTATCAAAGTTTTTAGAATTAAAAGCAAGCTCTTAGAAGGAAGAGTACTAAAGAGTTATTTCTCTGTTTAGAAAATTGAAGGTTTCTCTTTCAAATAACCATTAAGAAAATATTTACTTCTCTAAGTGATAAGAGAATGTTAAGAAATCATAACCCATCTCTGGGTCAGGGGAATGACTCTACACTGTAAAAGGCAGGCAAACTGTTTAGTTTATATTTACATAATAAACCCACTAACTTTCACAGAAAATGTGAAGTATTTGTGATTAGTTTTGACATCTATTGCAACATTCTTTTCCAATATACCTTGTAAGCAGGAACCATTTACATAACTTATTTAGTAAACACATAGTTAAAAAGTATTGTTTCATAAGAGGGATTTGACTATTAAAGCTGTGGCACATGGAAAATACCATTAAGGCTCAGACATTTATATCACCTCACTCTGTCATACGGGTCACTGGATTTCACATCACAAGTAGAAATTTTCCATGCATCATTTCCCCCTTTTGTCTATACTTTAGATAAATATGACTAAACTTCTATACAGTATAATCTAGTTGCTGTGTAGCGCTGCCAGAGCCCAAACCCTACAAGATATAATATACTATGAAGCAAAATACAACTACGCAGACACAAACCAAATGTATTTGTGATGAAAGTACTTTTTCCTTCTAAATATTAGGTATGAAAATCCATGA
The DNA here is from genome assembly GCF_000455745.1 of Alligator sinensis. Taxonomy (NCBI): domain Eukaryota; kingdom Metazoa; phylum Chordata; order Crocodylia; family Alligatoridae; genus Alligator; species Alligator sinensis. Next base: position 1,693,790 of record NW_005842041.1, on the reverse strand, counting down.
ATAAAGCAGATGCAGGTCCTTTGATTTCTTAGGGTCAGAGCCAAATAGGTTCTTGAGGTTTGACTTTAATTTAGTCATTTGAAACACAAAGAGTCACTATCCCCTAAATTCTTATCTGCAAGGAGGACATATACAGTGTTACATTTCTATAAAGTAATTTTTGTACCTGTTTTAGCACAGCACTTGCACTTACCTGTACAGGGACATAGGTGCCCCAGAGACAGGCTTAGATGTGCTGTAGGAGGATTCAACTCTGAGAGAGGGCATTTCAAATCCTATTGGAGCTCCCTAGTCAGATATGACAGTACATCTCAGAGCCACTCCTGCCCACTTCGAATTTTGCCACCAGTTTGCACCCTTGCTGTAGGTAGACTTACTCTAAAGCAGAGCTGTCCAACTGGCAGCCTGAAAGCTGCATACAGGCCATGTGTAGATGAAACAAGAGGCGTGTGTGCACAACACTTTAAAGCAGGCTAAATGCTTTTGCACTACTTTAACGGTGTCAATGTTTCCACATGTTGGCAGCGTATTGTGCATTAATTCTAGCCGCTGTAGCAAATTCAGCAGCGTAACACGCCTTAAATGACTTGGGGTGCAGCAAACTAAAACTCCAAGGAGTTTTAGTTTGCTGCCTCTACAGCCACGGAGCGAAGCACCAGGCTCCATGCAGCTCAGGGGCTCTGCAGGAAGCTCTGCAGGCAGCCTGGCAGCAGCCCAGATTTTCCCCCCTCCCTCCCAGAGCCTGCCTGCCTGCCTGCTTGAGCTGCGTGGGAGCCCAGTGCTTCCATCTACAGCTGCAGAGCCCAGCTGCAGCCTGAGCTGGATGCCTGCAGGCAGATGTCACCTGGGGGGGCCCACCACTGCTGTAGAGGGAAGCACCAGCTCCCCACTTCCCCCCACAGCTCAGGGACCACTCTGTCTGCCAGCAGCTCGCCCTGCCCTCCCTGCCGCCAGAGAGGCAAGTAAGTGTGTGCAGGTGTGTACACGACACAGGGGTTTAAAGGGCCCTAAACTGAAGTGATGTTTTTTAAAAAAAATCCACAACTTCAATTTAGGGTCCCCATTTCATCTACACATGCCCTAGTCTCCAGACTCCCAGCCAGTCACTGTTCCCCACATTGCTTTGGCTGCAGCAGCAACTGGGGGCTCCCCCTCCCTCAGGTTCCTTCTTCCTGCCCCTGCCCCAGGGGGCAGGTTGGTGCAGCACACAGTGTAGCACAGCATGGCAAAGCCTGCAGTGCTGGGGGGTCAGCAGCTTGGTGTACCTGACTCGTGCAGCACAGCAAAGCCAGGATAAATCAGGTAAGGGTAAATCAGGGTGCCTGGGCATGAGGACATAGGGTGTAGCAGCAGCGATGTCCAGATGCACAGTGCGGGGGGGGGGTGGACCCAGACAGTGCAGTGATGGTGGGAGGGGTGCACCTTGCACCCAGTGCAGTGGAGGGACATGGGGAGGAACAGTAGGGTGGGGACCTGGCCACAGGGTACAGTGGGAAGGCATGTGGCTCAGGGGAACAGAAGGCATACAACCCATGGTGGTGTGGCCCCTGCTAGTGTAGCCCTCAGCCAATTAGAAGTGGACAGCCCTGCTCTGGAACAAATGTAGCCCACTGATAGCATTTGAGGAAAGGAGGGAGGGAGATAATTCTTTCTTATGTATCCAAAACATTAAAAGACTTTGGTAATTTTACTTCCAAGTCAGCATTGCGCCTAAAAGCCTCAAGAAGTTTGTGGACAACTTACTCTATACCTTAAGATTTACCTTCAGCTAAAAAAAAAAAAACCCCAAACATGTAAAGGCTCCAAGTTACAAATCCTGAAATCCTGTTCCTGCCTTTGTTTCAAGGTAATTTGCATCATCACAGATCCTCACAGGACATGAGAGGCTCCATACCAACTATGAACTGACTGCCCAGAGGAGTTTTCCATCTATTGACTCCTCTGTAAAAATCCGCTGAAATATGAACTTTCATTTCTACCCAGGAGAACTTTTGCAATCTTTTCTCCAATGCCTGATGAAGGGAATTTGTGCTGAAAGCTTTCAATTAAAGGGTTTTTTTTGCAAAAAGCTTTTTGGTCTAATAAAAGATATCATCTCTACTACAAGTCCTGATTGCCAAGTTACAAAGATACTTGCAGTCATCCCTGGACTACTTCCCACTATAATTAAAAGTCATTTGTAAAGGTCTGAGAGAAGCAGCAACAACACTGTGCTAGATGCTGTACACACGTCTCAAAGACTGCTTCTCCCTAATAACCAGAAAGAAAGAATTATAACTAGCAGGCAAGCATTTATTCACTTCAAAAACAAGGTTCTCCCCCCACCCTTTTTAAATCATTACTTTAAAAGTTTATTGTTAGACACCACTTGTGCCAATGGGAATCTTACTTATTGTCAACCTCAGCGAATCAAAAGGTAAGAAGTAATGGCAAAAATATACCACACAGAACCCCTAAACTATACTACCTTGCTCTGTAGTGCCCTTACAGCATCCACCCTGTATGTATTATCGTAAGAAAGAATTAAAGGCACATCATTGATTAAACAAAGTTCCCTTAACAAAAAAAACCACAAACAAAAAACCCACATTTTCAGCAAAATGTTAATGGAGGATAACGGGGGGAAAATATTTTGTAGTCAAGATGCATGGTATATAATTATTCAAAGTATTAGAGAACTTGCTGTACTAGATTTTTCTGACAACAATGTTTATGACCAGAGATTTGTGTTGCTAGGCACAAAGAATTTTCCCAGATATAACAAGGTGTATTTTAAAAGGAAAACTTCTATTGAATTTGCTTTTAAGAGTCACCTTCACTGCATATAAATACTTTGTACACTTCCCAAAAGATATAAAATATGAACAGCGGCACACCTTTTGTTTGTTTCTTTGTTTGGTCATTTTGTTTGACTGGTAGTATCTACATATCAAATATAATACCTAGGTAGTGTGAAGATAAAATA
>NW_005842041.1:1685661-1690794 GCF_000455745.1 Alligator sinensis | reverse complement strand
AAAGAGTTACTGGCATTTTTACCTTTTTATATGTTTTTTCCTCATTTGGTTTTCCAGCTGTGGCATCTCCATTTTCAGTAACAGACGACATCTGGAGAGACACAAAGCTTCAGTTTACATAGTTTATTTTAAAGGCAAAAAAGTATCTCTTCTAGTTTATTTTTCTCTGTTTATTAAGTACATGTATTTTAGAGGACAACAGATCACAAGAATAATATCTTCTTCCATGAAAAAATTAGTTGCAGATCCAAGTTTCTTTAACACTCACTTAAAATCAAGATCCAAAATAGCAGCTAAGTAAATATTTTATATGATGTTACATGTCTCTTTCAGTAGGCAGCCCAAGATTACCCCAGCGTTTTGTGTCTCATACTGCACTAAGAAGTCACATTATTAGCTTGAACTTTCGCAAACTGATTCTGACCTCTAAAACATTTATGTTCTTTTGTGTTTTACTCTACCTTCCCATCCCCCTACAACTCTTTCTCAGTTAGCAGGTAGAGGTCATTGATGCTTTGATTTAAGCATACACTTTCAGTTTATTCAAGAAACAATAAGTAAAACCAGACACTGCAATAGCACCAAAAAGCTGTGGCACTGCATTATTCACATGCATGATCACAGTCACCCACCTTTCTTTATGGCTCATCAGCAAGTTTCATATTTATGAAATTGTCTGTTTTTATACTTAAGCCAACTTGAATTAACTTTTCTTATGGTATGTCTCTTCATTGCTCAATGCATGAAGAGACTACCAGAGCTAGTTCTGAACTGAGAAAAAGCAAGTTATATACCTGGGCAAAGCACAACATTAACATAGCTTGATGGCTTTCAGTACCCAAGCCAGCCCATTTAGAACTAACTCAGGTATATTTATACAACAATCCACTGTGCTGTACGGGCATAACCTTATGTCCCTAACAGATGTTACACTCAAAATGGTTAATCACCATTAAACACTTAGCTGGTTAATCACAATTGAATGCTTACATCTGGTTAATCAAGTCTTAAGTAGTGAACTGGTTACACATTCATTCAATTAATGGTGTGATAAAATGAGGAATAAGCACAAAGTTATTACACAAAATATATGCAATAACTCTGTGACTGCTTCCTATCACACCTTTAACTGAACATCTGGCCAGTGCCCAGACCCTGGAGCACATTGAAGTTTTTCAAGACTCCGGTGGGCTCCAGAGATTGGGAGCACTCCTCAGCCAATCAGGGCTCCCAGCCAAAGGCAAGCAGGAATCTAAAGCTTGCCACTTGCTGGTACAGGGGGAGTCCAAGATTGGGCTCCTTCTGCACTGGCAATATGGTGCCATGGGATCTGATGTGGGATCCTACAATCGCACAAGTGACATGGAGATAGCACGATTGTTTGCACCTGGCATCAGATCCTGATGCAGCCTCCAGCCCCAGCCCACCCTCACCCCCCACACAGATCCAGGGGGCACATCCCCCCCAACCCTCTCCCAGGGGTGCATGCTGTGGTGGGGGCTGTCCCCCCCACCTCCATGCCTCCAGACGAGCCAAAGCACTGTCCTGTGTCCCACCTCTGCTGGGCAATGCTTGCCCCTTCCCCAGCCCCACTCCCTCCCTCACTACAGGGGCCTTGATCTGGTCCCCCATGTCCCTTCCCTCCCCCCCACCTCCTTTTGCCCACAGACTTACAGGGCTGGACTCTGCTCTTCAGGCTTCTGACCTGCACTCCTGGTCTCGTGCATGCTGCGGCTGTGCACATGCACACAGCATTTTATCGGCAACATTATTGTTCACATCAGCCAAAAAAAGCAGATTGCCGATAATGTCAATTTTCCTTTTAATCAGTGCTGATACAATATGGGCTGATGTATCAGTGCACCTCTCCCAAATAAGTATGGAAATAAGGTGTACTCCAAGTGTGGCAGTCCAGAGAAGAAAGACTTTAAAGTGCATGTTAAATCCTTCTGGATTTTAGCAACAGGAGAAATCAACATACCTTTCTGAGCTAAAGTGCTAGTCATTTGGAGCAAAGAGGGAGGGTCAATCCATTCATCGATGCTGCCAATTTTTCTAAATTCCTGTTAACACAAAAATCAATCATTTATATGATCTGGAACTGACCTCTCTCTTTCTGCATTAGAATTTGACAAGACTGTCCAAGCAAACTAAAGTCTGGTTACAAGGGGTACCTATACACAAGCAGGCAGGCTGCTCCAACGTGCTATAATCATAGTGAGTCTGCTGGAGCATGGAAATTACCGCACTTCAGCAGCCTCCAGCACCTTGTATATCAGTGCTCCCACACTTCAAAGTGGTGGTGGGGGTGCTTTATCTAAAGCTCCTTTTGAAGAGCTTTAGATAAAGCACCCCTGCCACCATTTTGAAGTGCGGGGATGCTGATACATGAAACTCTCTGGGCACTTTAAATTAGAGTGGCTCTCCCCCCATTCCGAGAGCACATGTATAAACACCCAAGCTGGGCTGTGCAAGAACTTTCTCAAATGGTTTTTATGACTAACAGGTTATTTAGTGTATTCAGTAATTAGTTTTTCTTACACTGAATAAAATCAGTGTGTTCAAATATGCTTTTGGGCTAGATATTTTGCTACTGTGTCACTGACATTGTTGTTCTAACGTAGTTATACAGGGCCATAAATTTACACGGTACTTCCAGAATACAATTTAAACATATCCTCTGCCCTGAAGAGCTTTTCAACAAGAATACCAAATCCTTATAACTGTTACCTGCTTACAAAAACCAGACTGAGGCAGGTAGTCCTACTGGAATTAATAGGACTACTCGCATGATTAGATTTCCAGGATTGGGCACTGTAAGATTAAAAGTAACCTAAAAACATTTCAAAATGTATTCATAAATTAGTAATTACAATGCAACACAACATCTTTTCACTTGGGTACAATTAAGGTACTGTAATTACACAGTTAATACATTATCAAATGCATCTTGCTTGCTTTAGTCATGTCAACAAGATTACTTGCATAAATAAATCGTAGAAGTGTCATTTGACATGCCTTTGGAAATATCCGTTTCTGCATTTACTCTTTTAAATAAATGCTATAGCCCTGTGACAATAATTCAATGTTGTTCTTTCCGTGATCACATTGGCAAAAATCAAAATGCTATTTCTCTTTTAAACAATTTAAATAGCTCTTATATTAGAAGCTATTTTTAACAGAAGTCTAAGGTTAGAATCTTTGTCATTTGAAAGTACTTGTATAGCACTCTCCCCACAAAAGACTACTTTCAAGAAGTTTATGTTAAAGCAGCAATCTTCTCCTGGCAGCTAAAGAATACGAATGCTCACTGGGATTCAACAAGGCTTGTATGTCAGGCGCACATCAGTGGAAAGCTAATTTCACTATTCAAAACTAAAAAAAGAAAGTATTTAACTCAAAATTTCCTGTGACGTGGACCTCCCAATATCGTACATCAACATTTTTCCACCTGTCACGAAGTACATTCTTCATTTTAAGCTTTCTGTTAACCAATTAATATCTTAATTATTAATTACGTGACTTTCCCATATCCTGCTATCATATGTAAAGCTTCCAAGGATGTTGAAGAGAGGAAAAATACCCTTTATACTAATTTAATAATATAATTATCTGGAAATATGCATGGCTTTTATAACATTAGGCATTGTTGACAGTGAGATGTTTAACCATACTGATACCAGAATGTATCCAGCAAGAGCCATGGCTACTCATTTCTCCAGAAAAAATTATAACTTTAACTTTCAGTATAGAAACTTTACTATGGTTACTTTATTAAAATTGAAGCCTTAAAAAAATGACCTGAAACACACATCTTATACTACTCCTCAAACTACCCCTAGATATCATCAGACCTACTCCGAGAAAGTCAAACATGAATCTGGCATAGGAATCCACAGTGCAATAAATGTTAGTTGATGAAAACATTCATGCCAGATCTGGAAGAAAAGCCTGTTTGTGCCCAAGATAGTTAGATAAATCATTCAAGAACATTTCATTCATGTGAAAAATATGCCCCTGTAATGTTGCCAAGGTTAGGGGAGACAGATGGTGATCTCCTGACTACAGTAAAAACTGAACATGCAATTTAAAACTGTGAAGAATGCAGCACTAGTCTATTTGTACTAGTTTCCCCCATTGTTCGGAGGACCTGGCCCAATTAGAACAATCCCTTAAATCAGTCATTCTCAATCTTTTATTTTTTTGACTCAAGGCAAGCCCTCTATGGGCTCAAGGCTCCCTTACATACTTTTTGTAAGTTGAGCGGCATTCAATTTAAAAAACTAATTTATATATCACAATTCTTACAAATGGGGCCACATAGTGGGAGAAGGGGATCATCAAGGCAGGGACAAGACTGAGCCTGTGCTTAGCTACTCATCTCTTTGCACATGACTTATCTCCTCACATCCCATGGCACCCTTCAAAGGATCTGGCAGCACCTTGGTTAAGAATCACTGCCTTAAATCCTGCTCTATAGACTAACTAAATCAGAGATACATAGCATTAGTTTTTGTTAGAGGTGCTCTGATACATTGGTCCCATATCAGATCAGCACCGATATAAGGAAAATTGACACTACTGGCAATCAGCTTTTTTGGGCTGTTGTAGCCAATGTCACTGATAAATGCCCTGTGCAGCACAGCACGCAGGTGGCCAGGAGTGTAGCCAGGTCTGGCTGGTAAGTCTGCTGTGAGGGAAGGGGTGCGGGGAGATTGAGGGCCCCAGAGGTGAGGGAGGAACTAGGAGTGGGGCAGGGGCAGAGGCAGGTGCTTGACAGCCGGGGCAGGGTGCGGGACAGAGCAGCAGGCAGCTCAGCTGGGGGTGGCGGCTCCCACTGCTGCATGCATCCCGGGAGGGCATGAGGGGGCATGTGCCCCTGAATCTGTGCACAGGGCGAGGGAGGGCTGCTGCTATGGGATGGGGCCTGGGGTGGTGCTGGGCTCTTCTGGGCAGGGGGGTTGGGCCAGCGCTGCTCTCAGGGTGGATGGCAGTGGTGCTCAAAGCAGAGGCTACGGCCAATTTTGGAGTGGCTGCAGTGCCCCCCACCCCCATAGTTTCCCTCCCACCTGTGCCACCTCCCTCCCCAAGTGCAGCCTGGCCTGGCCCCCTGCTGGGAAGAGCACAGCACTG
>NW_005842041.1:1663793-1685565 GCF_000455745.1 Alligator sinensis | reverse complement strand
CCTCACTGTGGGGCCCTCAATCTGCCCCCCCCCCCAAACGCCCCTTTCTCCACAACAGACTTACCAGCCACACACTGCTTTCTAAGCTTCTCGGTTGCATATCAGCAATCGGATTGGTATCAGCCGATATAGCTTGTTAAATTCAGCCATCAGTACAGGTCCAAAAAATCTCAATTGGTGCACCCCTAGCTTTTGTAAGTACAGGGCGTGCTATATCAGATGCTGGGAAGGGACTGCAGGAGGCAGAGGTGCCAAACAGAAAACAGCAATTAGAATACATAGGGTATGGAAGGGGAAAGGAAAATGGAGAGAGGTACTACTGAGAGAGAGGCCAAGTGGATATATGCCATGACCTGCTTACAGTTCCCTCCCTGCTATCTACATTGCACAGATGAGGCAATCCCTATGTGTAAGAATGAACTAACACCATAAATACCAGACAGACAGACAAGCCTGTGCCAGGACATTTAACCACCCTGGACATTCTCTCTCTGACCCCAAAGGGGCTGTTCTTAGGCCACAACATTTTCAAAAGAAACTCGTGTAGCCTGGGTGGTATGCAGCTGGTAACCCACTCAATTGAAGGGATGTTAATGGGTGTGCTGTGGGAGCGTGACTGCCTAGCTCACCTCCTTTCCCTATGTCATGACCCAAAAGGCATGATTGTGTGTGTGCTTCGGCACCAGAATTATCCCCGTCAAGTTGCAGAGCATTGCACGGGAGAGTTTCCTGTAGCAGAGGAAACCCCGGTGCAGGGACCAGTTTCCTGCCTTTTCTGCAGCTTCTTTTGCAGAGTGCATTGCTCATGTTGCAAGAGGAATGCACGGTGCAAAAGAGTTCCCGCCACCGGTATGCAAATTTGTTCCCCATAATTGGCTAGTGCTAAATTATTCACACGTGGCGGCTAATGATTGGCCTGTTAGCCTTATAAGAGGCTTGAGCGGTTTCCGCCCAAGCCGAAGAGGACTCCACATCCATCTCGTGGGGACTCTGGGTACACGGCAGGGTAATAGAAACCATGTGTGAGATCCAGAGGAGCGTGGCGGCCTGATCCGCCACCCACCTCTTCCCGTCTTCGAACGCAACTTTTATAAGACGTATTTACGATTCCTATTTTGGTGGCTCGTTCACCCAGAGCATCTGGATCTCTGCACCGTGGAGCCTAGCAACCTCCACGAGACCGTCTGTGTTGTTTGTCTGTAACTGCAACTTAATCAAGCTTTCCAGCCTATACCACTGCCATCTCGGTGTAAGTAAATAATCTTTTAAACTACCGCTAGGCGTCCGTGCCTAATTCCAGCTCGAAGGCCTTCCCTCTCCGCCCCGGCGTGCCCGGGCTGCTGGCCACAGCCCGCGTGCAGCGCGAAAAGGGCTCAGGTCACTCCCGGCCCGCACGCCCTACAGAGCAGAGACCTGGGACACCCAGTGATGCTTAACTATTTACAGGTTTAATTGTATAATATCATATAAAACTGATAAACATGTACATATATACATGCACACACACATATACATACATATATATTATTTACAAATATAGGTTTACAAAAACAATGACTCTTATTAACCCTAAACACAGACAATCTCAGCCAGATATGGCAGACAAAAGTACTACATTAGCACAGACCTTGACCCTCTGTGGGTTTCCATTCAGTATGCAGCCCTTGCCCTCAGCAGGACCTGCAGGCATCAGGCAAGTGAACACTCAATGATAAAATGTAGGTTAGACAGTAAATTGACAAATGAAGACCTGGCAGTGAGGGAATGATAACTAAGCATAATCAAATAAGATACAATGCATGAAGATAACCAATACAATAAATTCAGGTATTGGGTCAGGGTTGGGCTAGAAGGCCCTACTAGCAGGCTAAATAAAGCAGCTTACAATTCTCTTATAATACAACAATAAGGACGCAAGTTTGCAGCGAAAATCCCAACAATACAAGGAACCAGAACACAACTGTCATAACCCAATGATTTTTAGTGCCTCGGCACATTGGAATTTTCCCGCCACATGGAGCTTTCTTTGCACGGTGGATTTCTCAGCTGCAGAGAGAAAACCCCAGTGCAAAAGAGTTCCCGCCACACGCATGCAAATTTGTGTCCCACTATTGGTCAATTCTAAATTATTCCTACCTGGCGGCTAGCGATTGGTTTGCTAGCCGTATAAAAGGTTAGAGCAGTTTCCGCCCAAGTGGGAGGACCCCTCAACCATCTCGTGGGGAACTCTAAGCGCGTCGTGGAGCCTAGCAAACTCCGCGTGCGTCTTGGAGGAGAATTTAGGGACCTGATCAGACTCTAACCACTCCCTGTCATCGTGGAAATATTGATGTACCCCCATGTGAAGCGCTCGTGGAGTTGTACACCAACGACTCATCTTGGTTCAGTTCGAAGAGAGATCTCACCCCTGTGTGTTTGTGTGCAACTGTAATTCAAGCAAGTTTTCTTCCTGCACTGCGACCATCGGCGGTGTAAGTAAAGCTTTCTTTATACAACCAATACGCTTCCGTGCCTAACTCTATTCCATCATGGAAAAACCCCACCTGACGGTCCAGGCTACTGGCCATAGCCTTAGACCGCCCTCGGCTCCCGACAACAACAATGGCCCAGCACCTGTGCCCAAAGAAGAAATGATACCGGGGGAAAGAACCCATTACCTTATGACTACACCATCACCCTCTCCTAGGTCACACAACTAGGAGGGAGCCCCATAAGCGCGAAGCCACCCTTAACAAACGGGGCCCTTAGCTTCTCTCTCCACACAAAAGGGGCTGTCCCCCTTCCCCATCATGGGGCTTCTCTTCAATCACCCAAATTCTCCCCTATGGAAATCCCCTTCTCTTCCTCTCTCGGGAACTGTAGTCCCCTTCCTGGGTGACTCACGACTCCCAGAAGTTTTGGTGGGCTAGGCTCGTCTCTCTCTGTGGACTGGCTGTCGGGGCTTCCTTCCTCACTAGGACAGTCAACCTGTCTGGTAGCCACTTGCTGCAGGAAGGCCTGAGCTGCCTCATGCCTCATGCTGCCTCATGCAGCTACAGGGCCTAGTGCCCTCTCAGCCCCACGCACTGAAGGGGCACCTGCCTGGTGCAGGGATGGGGACCCGCGCTGCCTCATGCAGTCGCACTGTCCCGTAAGCTCCGCTCGGCTCTCTCACCCCTGTGCACCAAAGGGGCGCCTGCCTCATGTAGGGATGGGGACCCACATTGCCTCCTCCAGTTGTGGCGGTCTCATCAGCTCTACCCAGTTCTCTCAGCCCCATGCACCGCCCTGTGCACCAAAGGGAGTGCCTGCCTCATGCAGGGTTGGGGTCCCGCGCTGCCTTGTGCAGCTGCCGCCCGCACTGCCTTGTGCAGCCGCTGAGGTCCCATCCGCTCTCTAGACCCTCCATGCACTGATCCTGCTGCTCTTTCTATGGCAGGGGCTGGGACTCAGCCGCCTGCTGCTTCCCACTCAGTGAAGGCGTCTTCGGGGCACTTCTGGGGCAACTGCCCTGCTCCGCTGGTCAGCTCTACCAGTTCTTCTGAAGCTGAAGCAGAGTCTAAACTGAGACTAAAGATTCTTGTCCAAATACCTGGATCAGCTTTTACAAGCTGTATGTCCCTCAGTGGGTAACTACTTTGTTTTACTCGCTCTTCCCCACCTTGCCTCTCACAGCACTGCCTCCTTTTTCCTCCTCCCCTTCCTACCCTATGTATTCAACTCACTGCTTTCTATTTAGCAGCTCTCTTTCCTGCAGTCCCTTCACAACACCTGATAAAGTAAGCCCTCTGCTTATGAAAACTTATGCTATACATCTGTTTTAGTTATTTGTAAAGATGCAAATTTAACCTGCCTTCTGTCCAACTCAGGACTAACATGGCTAACCTTTCTCTACTTGCCTTACTTCTGAGTCGCAGCCCTATGGAAATCAATGGTACTTGGATCTTTTATAGGATCAGGCTCCTAATAAATGCCTTATATTTTTTACAGCTATTGACTAATACAAAACATGATTAAATCTCTGTCCTTTTTGAGACTTACAATGCTGTTTTGTAGCTAAGGTACTTTCCCCAATCTACATTCGTAACTTAATTTTTTCCTTTCTGAAAAAAAAACATAATATGCAGAGGGGTAAGCTATAGTCTCACAAAGCACTGGACTATATCCTGAGATTTAAATACAACTCTAATTAACATTTTCAATGCTTCCTTTTGCATTAGGAAGAAGCTTCTGGAGAAGTACAGCATTTGGTCTCTGCATGTGTCCAAGAGTTCTGATGAAAATATGCTGTCTAGGATTAAAGACATACAGGGGAAAGGAACTTTATGATTGGAGGCATACAAATAGGACAGACCACTAGACACAGGCAGAACCTTCACCTCTACGATGCAGTATAACAAATATTGCAGAGGCTGCCCAAGAGCAACTGGAAGGGAGATGCATCTGATTTCAGCACTTCTGACAGAATCCTCCCCACCTTGAAACACTGTTGAACCCTGGCTTCTTCCTGGGGTACAAACACAAAAGTCTGAAGAGCAAATTATTTACTTTCGGAATAGACCACCTCCAGGGACAAAAGCTAAAACTGTTCCAGTAAGTACACTCAGACGAGCGTCTGTTTGGCAGGTGAAGTTGCTTCTCTCCTGGGAAGTAGGTTTTTTTTAGAAAGAGTTTGTGTTTTAATGGCAAAACCAAGAATAACAAGTAATCTTTGCTACATTTTTGAGCCATCCTAAATGGAATTATACTGGAGATATTTCTGTGATCACATAATAAGAATGGTTATTGCTTTCTGTTAAATTCTATAGAACTTATTATGAAGACAGGCTGTTTAAACTGGACTTATTTATACAATCTTTTTAACACTGCACACGTTCTATATAACATGTTGCAATGCTCCTTTACAGACTCGGTTCCTTAGGTGAATTTGATCTCTTTTATTAGACCAACCCAAATGGTTGGAGAATAGTTATTAAGCAAGCTTTTGTGTTCAAAAACCCTTCGTCAGGCTAAGGAAGTTTCAGCAGTTGGTGTGTGCTCTTCCTGGATGGAATGAAAAGTAAAGAAGCCAGGGGCTGGGCTGGGCTGGGGAGTCAGTTGTCAGGCAGATTATAATGTATCAAAAATCCAATGTCTATGTTTAGTCCAGACAAGGTTCCTTGGGTGAATTTGATATCTTTTATTAGACCAACCCAAATGGTTGGAGAATAGTTATTAAGCAAGCTTTCGGGTTCAAAAACCCTTTGTCAGGCTCAGGAAGCTGCAGCAGTTGTGTGCTCTTCCTGGATGGAAGTCCCTGATCTCTAGTATCCAGCAGGTTGATGAAATGGAGCTCATAGGCTCGTCTCTGGGAAGTGTTGTGTAAGTTTCCCTTGAGGATCAGGACTGAGAGATTGGAGAGAGAGTGGCCCTCCTGTGAGAACTGTGCCCCCACCGGTAATTGAGCATTTCTGTCTTTGATGGATTTCCGGTGTGCGTTCATTCTGGTGCGCAGTTGTTGTTTGGTCTCTCCTACATATCTTCCATCAGGGCATTTGGTGCATTGGATGAGGTATATTACATTTCTGGAGGTGCAGCTGTAAGATCTTGGGATGCTGATGGCTCTGTTGTCAGGTGTAGTAATAGTGGGGGTGGTGGAGATGTGTTGGCAGGTCTTGCATTTCTTGTGCTGGCATGGCCTGGATCCTTTTGGTGTGTTCTGGGCTTGAGGAAGTTTGCTTCTGGTGATGAGGTTGGCGAGGTTCGGTGCTTGTTTGAAGGCTAGGATGGGTGGCTCTGGGAAGATCTTTTTAAGAATAGGGTCTCTTTCTAATATGGGTTGCAATTTTTTGAGGATTTTCCGTACAGGTTCAAGGCATGGGTGATACGTCATAACCAGCGGTGTGCGATTTGTGGGGGGTTTTCTTCTGTACTGCAGCAGTTCTTCACGTGGTATCCAGGTGGCTCTTTCAAACGTGCAATCTACCTCTCTGTTGTTTACTTTTCATTCCATCCAGGAAGAGCACACACCAAGCGCTGCAGCTTCCTTAGCCTGACAAAGGGTTTTTGAACCCGAAAGCTTGCTTAATAACTATTCTCCAACCATTTGGGTTGGTCTAATAAAAGATATCAAATTCACCCAAGGAACCTTGTCTGCCTATGTCCTTAGACCAACACGGCTACAACCCAAACCCCTTTACAGACTCTACACTTATATAAGAGCCTTCTGAATTAACTTGACTTGAATTTTAAGTCTCACTGAAATCTACAAAACAAGTCAAGGAAAGGGAAAAAACCTCACTACTGATGGAATGTGTATATTTCTTTATCTGTGTAGTAATGGGAAAGTCTGAACCTTGTGACTTTAAGACCAAGTTTATTTTCTACAAACTTAGCTTCTTTTTAGATCTTATTAAGATAAAAAATGGCATTTGAGCACTAATTTATTGTAGCTTGCTCCATGGAGACTGGCCTAAGAAATCCAGTTTGTAGTGTATCATATACTTTGGTTGTCAAAATGTTTTCTAAAATGATGCCTGTATTTGGTGTCTCAAGTTTAATACTGGAGTTGTGGTTTTTGTTCATTTGTTTGTAATTAAATACAATTTTCTTCTTTTAAAGAGGAAAGAGATTTTTTCCAATATTACCTCACAATTAACTCCATATCTGATCAAATGTTATACCTGTATCACATTCAGGAAAGTCAGATTGTGAATAATGTAAAAAGTATACATACATATAGATGCAGAATTCTTCTACACCCTCAAAAACCATGCAAAAACTCATCATCTGTGCTTACTTTCACAAATAGTGCCATTACTTCACATCATTAAGAGCTATAAATGGTATTACCATATTTACTTGAAGTAAGAGTAAGGGATACTCTGGCACACATTCAGTAGAGGAAATTGGACCTAGATTTGCTACTGCCATATTTAGAGAAAGCATGAGACAGACTGGATCATGATTTTATATTTGAAGTGTTAAGGAAAATGGGCTTCCTAGAGAAATTGATAAGACTGTTATACAGAGAGGCAGAAAGGCAAGTGCTAATAAATGGGTATCTGAGCAAAACCTTTAAATCCAAACAAGGGTAAAACAGGCTTGCCCATTGTCACCAACATTATTCATATGTGCAATACAGCTGTTGGCACAAAAAATAAGGGGGAAAAAACCATAAGTGGGGTAACAATACCAGGAGAGGGAAAGGCAAAGTGTGCACTCTATATGGATGACATCAGTGTAATGGTTGGAGATTAATTATCGATTGAAAGGGTACTAAAATATATAACAGAGTATGGTGAGATGACTGGTGGGGCTAAATCAAACAAAACAAAAAGCACCATCATGGGAGTGGGAAACTGGAGGGACCTAGATAAGCTTGGACTTCAAGTAGTGTAGGGAGAAATCAAAGTTTTAGGGATCCCAATTGAGGCAGATGGGAAAGGAAATAAAGCATGGGAAAAGGTGACAATGAGGGTATGACAAGTATTATGGCTGTGGATGGGAAGGACACTGTCCTTTGCTGGAAAAGTGGTGATGGTTAAAGAGGTGCTACTGCTGATCATTTTGTACACCAAAACTGTGTTTCTATCATCATAACAGCAGTTAGCAAAAGTACAAAGGGAAATATGCGTGTTCTTTTGGAAAGCCAAATGAGAAAGGCTAGCCGGAATGGGAATGTATAAAGCAAGAGAGATGGGGGGTTGCAGGATGCTGGACATAGGGTTGTTCATTTAGATCAGACATCCAAGCCATACAGTTAGATTAGATAGCAGCCCTTTGGGAGGTGTGCTCCATCTCTTGCTATTATAAAACTGCTTTTCAGCCTACCATTCAACTGACACTGTACCATTATTTCTGATAGCAAATATGAAAAGTTACTTGTTAGTTTAGAATTGTATGCAGCATGGTTCCAGTCCTCAGATCTTTGGGCCACCAGAACATGATGACGATCAATCCTCCTAGGGTTTATTACATTTAACCTACTTCTTGCTTGCTTCGCATATGTCTAATTAAAGTTCCTTTAGTTTTTTTTGTTTGTTTTATTTTAGTAATGGCATGATAAGGTCTCCTTGATTCTCTTAAGGGAAAAAACAGAATTTTAAAATATACACAGAAAGCCTTTTCAAAGGCTTTTAAATCAATTATTTCAAAGATTCCAGGAAAAGAAATAGCAATCGACTACACTTTTTGATTTTCTTTACAGAACTTAACATACCACAATCTCAGAAAAAAAACACCAGACATAAACAAGGACCTTTGGCATAGTGGTTCCTTTACTAAAGAATACCTGCAATAAATATTTAAACGCATAATCTAGAGACGTTTTTCTGGCCACCTCTCAACTGCTCAGTTGTGTCTTGTAACCCTTGCCCTGTTGCTTCTGATGCAAGAATTCAGGTTTTTTGCTTGGTTTTGCATTGTGTTATTATACTATCATATTGCACTTGTATTAAATGTTGCTGCTAAAGAAAGAATTAAAAACCTTATTAATCTCTCTCTATACACATACACACACACTTTCTTTTTGACACAAGAAAAATGCACACACTTTTAACTTCACTGAAGAGGTCTCACACAGAACAATTAGGCTTTGGAAAGTTATATGTCCAGAGTTGGAATGTTACATGCCCAGACTAAGTAGCTCTTTTTGGTGACGTACATCTTGCCAATGGGATAGGACATGAGAAGATACAAAAATACCCCATTTTAACTTGCATCATTTCTTAACAACAGAAACCACCTGGCCATTTAAGCTCCAATACACCCTTCTGTCCACATACCTAAGCTATCCAGGAGAAAAGCATCTACATTTTCTGAGAGAGAAGAGTTTTTGTGGATGCTATCTTTTCTCGGACCAACAGCATGGCTGGGATAGATTTAAATAAGCTTCAGGTATACATTGTACTTTTCTTCAGGTACATTTTCAGAGGCATTTCAAGGATAAAATAAATCTCACATCCCTAACAACAGCACAAACATTAACCACCCTGTGAAAGTATTACCTTTTTCTTTTGCAGCAAAATTTTTAAATGTAGAGAACTGAACTTCAGCCTAAAGTATGTCTAGTTTTTGGAATGCCTCTAAACTCTCAGCGCACTGAACTTCAGCTTCAGTCAGAAGCTCCCACAGAAGCACTACCTCTTTTTGCTTTGTTTGAAAAAGTGCGGCAGGCTTTTTCACTACCAAGTTCTATCCCGTAAATTTTTCCTGTTAAAAAAAAATCATTAAAACAAAAGGGAAGCAGAGCAGGTGGCAAAAGAATGCTTTGGTGAATTGCCAAAGCAAAGGCAATAAGCAACTAATGTTGATAAACTAGCAGGCTGACTATTTTTAAAAAGGGAGGTTGAAAACTGGTTGAAAGGTGACCTCTTTCAGGTCAGTTCTGACACAGCAAGAAAGCATTTCAACTCTCAGCTGTTTTGTTGGCAAACCCAGCTCTGCTCATTTTTCATTAACAAATGTTAACAACTTTTGGTTAGCAGCCCCTCTAGGTAAAAAAGTAGTACATGAGTTGTACAGACTGCTGAATCCAGAAGAAATTGCCTGTTTCTGGGACATACCCAGAAACCAACTCAATTACCAGTTTAGAGTCCTTTTTAGCCTATGGCTACTTCTCATTTGTGGTGTACATATTTCTCTATTGCCCTTGGAGAATGAGACATATATAATGCAATGAGTTAACTTGGTTAAATTCACTCTATAAGGAAAATGGGGAATGGATTTTCCCGTATTCTTAAAAGCTTGGCCGTATCATTAAGAAGGTATTAAGACTTTACAACTGTGAAGTCGTAAAGATGTATATAAAAACAGCTCCAAGCTGCCATCCAAGTCATTCAGTCTTGCCCATATGTAACAGCTGATATCACCTTCACTCACTCAACTCAATAACTCCCATTAGTTTTATGCCCTGTTAGATCTTTCAGGTCCTAAATAACTTAGACAAGAAGAACCTTAAAATTCTGAATATGTTGTGTGTTTTCTGCAGTGTTACTCTAATTCTTAGGAACACAGCACAGCATTTGAATGAAAATGTAAAAGCAGCACTAAAAGGCCAGACTTTCTCCAATTAATCCTCAGATTCTTCTAAAAATGCCACTATTCAAAAGCATATTTTGCAGGCTGAAGTCAGGCAAACTAATTCGTTCTTTGCAAGTGAATTTAAGTTTATGCTTACAAGCTGTTTGGAAAAAAAAGGGGGGCGGGGGAGAGGGCTGTCAAATTTGCCTTTTCTGTATCCTAGGCCCCCTCTACATGTTATATTTAAAGCGTGATTAACTTGGTAATCATGCCTTAAGTTGTGACCCAGCTACATGTTCAACCAATTAACGGTGTGATAAAACAAGCAATAAGCTACAAAGTTATTCCACACAAAACAAAGGGTAATAATGTTTTAGCTTGTTCTAATCATGCCATTAATTGAATGTCTGGCCAAGTGCTCCCCTGGGGCTGGGGATCCCAGCCCCAGGGGTGCACCACCTGTGTTTTTCCTGCTGCCACCACTGTGAGCCCCACAGCAACATGGGCTGCCAGGCTTTCAGTGGGAGCAGCATGGGGAACAGTGCCACTGCTGCGAGCCATCCCAAGCCCTGTCACAGCTGATCCCAGGCTCCCCCTGCACCAGCAATAAGGTGCCATGGGATCTAATGCGCAGTCCCCCAGTCACACCTGCTGTCATGCACATGTAGAACATGCGTTAGATCCCACTGCACCTTTACCTGCACATGTAGCGTGGCTCCTAGAGAGATGTATTAAAAGGAGGTGGTAAGCCTCTGCAAATTCAAGCCCCTACACCAACGCTCAGAAACTGTCAGGAATTGACCAAATAAGAATTAGCAAATCGCAGTGCAACACAATGCATGGTGACCTACAATGTGACTCAGATCCGTGAGCTTCACAGCAAGCAGTTTATCCAGCAGTAACAGATAATTACTGTATTTGTGTAAATACTACACATCCCATACTTTATTTTAGAAGAATATGTAGTGATTTTTATATTGTGACTTAACCAGTCCAATAATAAGGCATACAAATGTTTCTATCTTATGATTTCATGTGTCAAATGTAATGTACAGTATTCTCATTTGAAGTTGAATGAGTGTGGCAATAATGCTTTCAGGACCAGAAGATTTCCAAATACCAGTCCTGGACCAGTGATCAGAAAGAAAAACACTTTTAATCCCTGGCATAATTGATGTCATAGTGTGCATTTTGCAAAGATCTCAAACAGGGCCTTGTTTTACAAAATGAATGGGATGCATTAAAGGCTCATTATTTTGTAAGAATATAAACAGAGGAGAAAGTCATATTTGTATGTGGCCAAAGCAAAGCTCCTAAGCCTTATTTCTGTATTCATAATCAAAATGTAAGGGCACCTATATGCATATCTGATGCCTGCTCCAACATGTTCCAATTAACTGAAAATAGCAAGTTTTTAAATTTTAATCCTGCACCCAATACACCCTTCCCTCTTTAAATCCAAACAGAAGTCATGCATATGTAAAGACTGCAGGATGAGAACCTTAACTCCTATCAGGCTCCAGGAATATGTCCATTTGAAGGTGCAATGGGATCTAAGGCCCCAATCCCAGCAATCCCACCTCCTGTCATGCATGTGTGGCATGGCAGGAGGTACAGTTTTTAGGATCAGATCTCAGTAGTGCCCTTTCTACTTGCCAGTGAAGGGGGAGACTGGGATCATGATCCCAACCTTGCCCCCCACCAGCAAGTTGAAAGCCAGATGCCCACACCCCTGCATGCAGGGGCTGGCAATCAGCTGATTGCCAGCCCATCCCCACAGGTGACTGTCATCACTAACAGCAGACAGCCATAGGTCCAGTTTGAAACACCAAGCTGTCCAGGGCCAGAGATGAGAGTCAGCTAATTAGACAGCCTCCATCCAGGACAGCCCTGGGTCCAATTCACCCACGGCTGTCCAAGCAGATAATCAGCTGATTGTTGATCCCTGAGTACCCGGGTTTTCCCATCAGGGAGTTTAAAACCTGTGTCTGGCAGCTCCGGCTGGGGTAGTGAGGATCAGAGGCTCCTGGTGGGAGAAGCCAAAATGCTGCTCCTTACCAGTAACTTGAAGCAGCAGGTACAGAATTTCAAGTTCCCAGTGGTGAAAGCTCCTCAGAAGCCCAGCCTTTGATTTCTCCCCCCAACTTATCATTAGCACCAGTCCTGGTTATTGTTGGCACCAGAGCTGCCCCATGCCAGTACCAACAATATTCTTGACAGGACAGTTGGAGACTGGGGTTTTCAGGGGCTGATTCTGGCAATCAGCTGATTATCAGGCATGTGCCCCAGACGACCCACAGCACCTGTTCTATTTATGGTTCCACACAAACCATCCATTAAAACATTCTATGTTGTACATGGAACATTTTTATGGCTCGTTTGCCATTTTATGGTGCCTTAAATTGGGTGCACGTATAATGGTTATTTATGCTGCAATTAACATACTAATTGCAGCATAAATGCAATGTATGCAGGGCCCTTAGTGACATAAATGGGAGGAACTATCATCCAAACTAAAAAGCAATTGCAAGCAAGGAGAAAAAATAATGAATTCAGTTGTATTTATGGGAGCAGGTAAATAGGCAAATAAGTCCCTAGATGAACCTATAACTGAATCAAGAAGTGACATGCGTGTCACTGATACCTAGCTGTGACACATGATCAAAAACTAGCCACATGATTTTATGCAACTCTAGGCAGCAATCACAATTAGCCTGGTAGAGGGCACAGCAGAAAAACCCAAACAGACCAAAAATAGAATTCAGCACTATTACTTTGGCAGTTCTATTTTGCTACAGGGCTGATCCTGGAATGAATACTAAATATAATGCTTATTCTTATTAGCTCCTTGCCTTCTACAGATTACTCATGTGACTTAAGTTCCCTATGTCCATAAGCATTTACAGGATTGGGTATATCTGTAGGAAGGCAGGATGAGACCAAAATTTCTTTTGTTCCTCGCACCCTCCCTTTCCTTTTACAATCCCCATTTTCTATTTTGGAGATGTGTAGACAGTATCTCTGCATAGCATGCGGCCCCATAGAAGCAATACTCAGTCCCCAAGTTTCTACTAGTCTGGGCAAGTGCACTGGAGGTGAAACCCAAAGCAAAATTAGACAATAATTTTTTCAAGTACTCAGCAGCATCCACTGACTGACTCATATTCAGTGTGTTGAAAACCAGGTCACTTATTTAAACTCTTAGAAGGATTTAGAAGCCTGGTTTAATCAGCCAGGTTTGAAAGTCATGGTCTTAGCATCTAAATTCAGGTGAGAGAGACTTTAATTAGTGTACTGAATGATAAAAATCTATGTTTCCTAGAGTAAGAAAGCTACATTTCCTCAGTGAAAAGACAACTGCAATTAACCAAAGTTTCTCAAGAACCCCACCAGGTTATTTTTAGCAGTGAACACTTAATGACAAGTTGGTATTTTGTGAAGAACACGTGTGTGCCTTTCACACATTTCCTGGATCGCCCCAGCTATAACGATAATCCAACATTTTTATTTAATAAAAACAGATACACCCCAAAAAAAAAAAAAAAGCCTCATTAATTTCAGAAAAAAACTACTTAGACACAAATGTCTAAAAACAAAACCTAAGAATAATAAAACTGACTATTTAATTAGGACAAGATACACAGGCATCTTCAACATTAGGCAACTGGCTACAGCACCAGGTATTTTTGTGATGCACTCTCCCTACTGAACACCATGCAGCACATTTTTCAACAACTGAAATAAGCTTGTCTCACTAACCAGTGCTCAGAAAAGTGATTTCCAACTTTTAAAAGAAATGCTAATATGCCTAGCTCCCAAATAGAGACACTTTAATCAGTAAAGACCATGATCCTGTGGTTCTGCCTTCACACCCTCATGAAAATTTTTGCAGAGCTAGGAAGTTCAGACAACAGAATGAGGACTTTAAGCAATCAGCTACCTTTTTCTTTAGGTTAGACAGAGCAGCTGAGTTCAGTTCTCTTTAGAGACTATAAAGGATGAAAGTACATTGCGAACCAAACCAAAACAACTACTATGTTTCACATAGAGTTCCAAATGAACTTAACAGGAGTGAGTTATACACACACTATATATATATATATATATATATATATATATTGTGTATATACACACACACACACGCACCCCTGCTTTAACTTACAAGGTAAACAAAATCACAGACTGGATATCTGCATCTTTTTCATCACAATAACATTTTAAACAAATTCATATCATAGAATAGTTTTGCTTGTATAGCCCAATTCATTAGTGAAAAATTGTCCTTGAACCTTTTGTTTCACTATGCTTGTTGCCAAAAAGTCATTACAAATACATTTTTGCCAGGTCCCTGATCAGACCATTAATCCCTAAACATGATTAACCCATTACAAAAAGCACCAGTTTGCAAGAAGTAAATTCTTGTAAGAAAATGGTTCAGACTTACAAGTCTCATCAAATAGTTTCCTGTCTTTTTCCCAGTCGCTTCTTATAGCAAAATTTCTGTATGTGGTGGCTGATCTGCTAGTAGTTCCATTCCACCATGTCAGCTTCAGTCACTTTACCAGCAATAGTTATAAGAAATTCTGCAAAAACCTTATACTGTCTCCATTACCAGCAAGGACATCTGCACAGAATGGTATTTCTGTCAAGCATAAAAAGGGAGTAGAATGCAATAAAAACATGACTTAAAATAAAATGGAGACATTCCTCTAAAGAACACTAGTGTAAGTAAGTGGTAAGTAAAAGATTTCTAGTAGAACTATATACAGCCTGACACTTCTGGATCTTGAGAAGAACAGACCACTCACTACCTGTCAGTTTTTCCAAAAGGAAACCAAGTTCTGAGTTTGCTTCCAAATGAAAGAGGTTTCTGATAGGCTTCAGAGGGCTGAATAAGAATCTGTTTACTGTGCACAGAAGCCCTCTGAGAATGGCTGCACTTCTCAATGTATCTTTATAACTAACGTCCGGAACACTCTGAATTATCTACAAATAAAAGTCAACTAAAAAAAATCTCTTATTTAAAAAAGTTAAGGCTACAGCTTTCAGTATTTAATTGATATTAACTTACTAATCATACTATAAGAATAGTCTTTTTTTTTTTTCTTTTTTGCTCAGTTTGGCTAGGGACAGAAATTACACACAAACTAGTATAAGTGATTGGAAAGTGGTTCAAATCCATAACACAACAGAAGTTCAGTGCACATAAACTACTTTAAAAATGTCCAAAACCAGATTAAGATAAACTTGGTTGGATGTGGTGTCAGATTTAACTGATTTAGGTAAATAAATTTACTGAACTTCTGTCCCAGAACTGTCCAGATTCAAGTTAACTACAGTTCTCCAGCATCCCAGGATGCTTTGCCTCCTCCACAAGCTAGCCCTTCTAGGGTGGGCAGCCTAGCCTTGGCCCAAGTTGTCTGCTCCACCCAAGCATCCCTTGGCTTCTGACCTGGGCCATTGCAGGCATGTGGCTGCATTTCTGGAATCAAAAGTGAATGTCTGCTCATTTGCTTATCAGTTCAATTTACACAGCTTAGACTAACCTGTGAAGATTGAATCAATTCAGCCCTGGGCTGGCTGGCTGTACTTAGCCTTTTTGTTTATGAATCATAAGCTAAAAAAATACCCAGTGACTATATTTTACCTTGTCTATAGATCAACTCATTTGTATTTTCTATAAATCTAAATAAAGAAGAGATTAATTGAGCCCACTCCTTTGACAGGAACCGGATATTATGAGTATTTAAGGTACATAGTGACAACAGGCCTTACTCGTTTCTAACAAGCCTTACCATACTCTGCTCATGAGCTACAGCCTTAGTGGCTTAAGGGTGATATATTTTTCAGCTTGTTTACTTTTTTTTTGTTTTTTTTACTTCCTGAAGATGCCATGCACATGATGAAAAGCACACGTGTTAATTTTATTTGTATTTAATTGGTTGCACAGCAGGCACTGTTGCCAGGGAGTACTAGTTATTACTGAGTTATGATTTCTTGAAGAAGGGGATCTCTGGAAGGTCATTAAGGGCTAAATTAAAAACTAAAAGGGACATATATTTTCTTCTTGGAGGAGGCTAACAAGGCACTGAGGAAATTATTTCTTTGCTGTATAAAGTCATTATTTCCTTTACTAATAATCACCTATTATAATGATAATGGTAACAGTAATTAGTTACTACAGGCCTGTAGCGGAAAGCACAAGTAAATACATGGGGGAGGGACAAACAAAGGACAGTACTGTACATGTTGCATTCTGCCCCGTGTTGGGGCCCCTTCACAATACGCTGGCAGCACAAAAGCCCATAAAAGAAACACAATCAGTCCCTACAAACCCCCATCACAGGAGGTAGAAGAATGTTTGGTTTCTTTGTCCAACACAACCAACATATCATATTTCCTCAAATTACAAAGACCCCCAATAATTAGATTCTATTCATGTAAAAACTTATAAATTAATTATAATTTCCCACGTACAAAATCTAATTATTGATGGTTTGCCTTGAATTAGTCCCCTTCCCACTGCTACAGCAGGGAAAATAAATCTGGGAGGGGTCACGTGGTCCCCTTGCCTTCTGCCCCTTCAACTTCTTTCCCCTGCAGCCCCTTTCCCCTGTCCCTTACTGTCAGACCCTGCTCTCCTTGAGCACAAAGAACTGACACACAAATTTGAAAATACAGACTTTGTACTATGGACTTAGTTCATCCAAAATTGATGCATTTTACCTTTTTTCAAACTGCTGCAAGTTTTAGCACAGGTACTCCATGAACACATGTTTAAGCAGCACCTTTGTATCTACTTATATGTAGCACAAACCGCATTTAAAAAAAAAAAAAGTTGCATCTCACACCAAATTAGCCAAATTGGTTCCAAATTCCATTGACTGAACAAAGCCCAGTCATTCAGGTCCATGTGTTGTTACCACTGGCAAGTATCTTCCATCCCAGACTCTTCAGCTTGGGGCTTCCAATACTACCAAGTCCGTGGCAGGCAATCTACATGCAGGCCCAAGCCTGGGGGTCTTAGAGTTCAGATACCCCCTGAACCTTATTTGCCCTTAACCAACAGGCCAAAGGAGCAAGCTAGGGAGAAATCCCCCATCTCCATAAAATAGGCGTGTAGCTGAGAGCCTTCCATTTGGAAGTTATAGTAGACTCTCATGGGGGGGCTGTCCACAGTACACTGGACAGATCTCCACTCTACACAACAATGCCATTCAAGGTAATCTGACATCTGCAGGGAGCCACCTTCACTTTTTCCTTTAAAAAAAAAAAAAAAAAAATGTTCATGTTCCAGGCCAAATCAAAGAAAAAAGTTACGGCCTTTCTGTGAAAATGTCTCTCTTTACTGAAGAATAAAAAGGTTTTGATTTAACACCAAAAAACAGGTTAATTTTATTTAATGAAAAGCTGAAGTCTTCTCTAAAGAAAAAAATGTCGAACCACCTCTCTTCTCAAAGCAGGGTTTTGCTTGAGGTAAAGAATACTTCTGAACCAAGGTTTCCCTAATTTTTGGGAGATCTAAGTGTGACACATTTGGAGTCAGTTTCTAGCCTTGTCTTCCAAATATAATGGTTTAGAAGGTTGTTGGAAGAGCAGCTGGAATGTTGCTGTAGCCATGATGCTCCAAGTGAGAAACCAGGAGGCTTTAGGTAATATCCTTCATGGAATTAATTGAATAGTTGGAAGAAATGTTAGACAAGCTTTTCAGCACAAAGAACTTTTGCTCAGGTGTAAAGTCACTCCCAACTATTCAAATACCTCAATAAAAAGATATGTCTTGGAATCAAGGATTTATAAGTAAGCAGGAGAATTTAACTGCAGCAAAGAACGAATCTGCAGTGTTAAGCAACTGCCCCTTAGGCAGGTAAATCAGTGCCTTATTTCTGAGCTCTCTTTCCATCTTTGTACCATTAGTGTGCAATTAAGTTTAATTACCAACCCAAGTTGCATCATATATCAAAGGGTATGGTCATTTAAGTGGCAACAGATATCTTGCAAAACTAGGATGATGGGAAATAAAAATGCTTTCTAAAGATTGCATTTATTGCAGTATATAGAATGGAGATGGGCAAGAAAGAAAGTTTGAGTACATATAGTACACCAAGACTAGTGGTAGATGAAGATGAAAATAAATGTTTTTCTCTCTCAAATAAATATGTTGGGTAATGAGCATGGATAGCATATTCTATACAGGGATTCACTCCCTCGTCCAAGTCGCTGATGAAGACATTGAAGAGTATCGGTCCAAGGATCAAGACCTGCGGGACCCCACTGCCCACACCCTTCCAGGTCGATACTGACCCATCCACTACAACTCTCTGGGTACAACGCTCTAGCCAATTCGCCACCCACCGGACCGTTCAGTCATCCAAGTCACAGCCTCTTAACTTGTTCACCAGTATGGTGTGGGATACCGTATCAAAGGCCTTCCTGAAGTCTTAAGTAAATGACGTCAACCCCTACTCCTGTGTCCAGGTGTTTTGTAACCTGGTCATAAAAAGAGACTAGATTAGTCAGGCATGATCTACCTGCTACGAACGCATGCTGGTTTCCCCTCAGCATAATTTTTCCTGCCAGGCTCTCGCAAATGTGAGCCTTGATAATTTTTTCAAAGACTTTGCCAAGGATGGAGGTGAGACTGACTGGCCTATAGAATTCATCATAAGATGGATAGACTGGGGAAGGAGTCATTCAAGAACCATATGTCATGACCATGAGTCATTCAAGAACCATATGTGGCCCTGCTACTGGAAAGCATCCTCCACTGCCACCTGGGGCTTCAGATGCTTTCAAATTCTTTGGTAAGCATCCTGTGTGCAGGCCCAAGCCCAGAGGCTTGGGGTTCAAATGCCCAAGTTTCATTTGCCCTCAATTGTATGACCACAGGAGCAAGCTAGGGAGGAGCATCCCATTTCCATAAAGCCAGTGTATAGCAGAAATCTTCCCACTGGTAGTGGAAGGGGTAGGCTATCTGTGCATTACCTCAGTCGGGATACTACCCACTGCCAAGAAAGTGGTCTTCTCCTGCAACTAGGAAAACCACCTGATTGGTCATGGTATTCCCCCTGCCAGGTTGCATGATATTGGTCCAAAGTCAAAAGTCTTATGATTTACAATACAGTTTATTGGGTTGGGCCCCACCAGAGTCAGCGTTTAAAGCCATGGTGACCCCATAGCTCAGCATTGCTCAGTATGTGTGTGTACTCCAGATATCCCCCACAAAGTATCCATGTGTGAATAAACCCCCCCAATCCTAACTGGACCCGGGTGTTCTTGTTACATGTCCTGCCTGGGATACTCCAAATGTTTATATGATGAGGCACAGGGCAACCTGATCCGGCTCTACCTTATGGAGGGCAGGGCCACATTAATCACATGTGACAGGCTGGAAGAGGGGGCAACAGGGATTCTGGGTGAACTGTTTGGGGCCCTGTTTGGTGATGTTTGCCTGACATTTAAGGTTGGTGAAGAAGCAGAAATCATTGGAAATGGTAAAGGAAGGCAGAGCTCAGCTGTGGAAGTGAAGAAGTTGAAATGTATTTAATGTACTGGCTCAGCATGACATTTAAAAAGAGTTAGGGCTGAGGTGGACTGAGCACAATGGGCAAAATTGTGATATATCTTATTCAGATGGTCTGCACTAACCTATTGTTCATGACCAACAAGGTGATTTTCCTACTGGCAGGGGAAAACCACGAACATGGCAGGGGGTAGTACCCTGACTGAGGTAATGCATAGTTAGCCTCCCACTTCCACTTCCAGTGGGAAGGTCTCAGCTTTATGCTGACTTTATGGAAATGGGAGACTCCTCCCTAGCTTGCTCCTGCGGCCATACGCCTGAGGGCAAGTGAAACTCGGGGGCATCTGAACCCCAAGTTTCTGGGCTTGGGCCTGCACATAGGATGCCCGCCAAAGGATTTGGAAGTATCTGAAGCCCCAGGTGGGGATGAAGGATGCTTGCCAGTAGCAGGGCCACATATGGTTCTTGAATGACTCGCACAGATTTGTAATTGATTTGGCTGATTTGACTTGGGACACAAAACATTTTCCTTTAACATAAATAAATAAATAAATAAATAATCCTTGTGGTAGGCTTACCTGGCAGGGGAATTACCATAATCATGATGGTGGCTGGGGAAATACCTCAACTGAGGTGATTCAATTGAAATGGCCCTGTGTAGCAGAGGGTTGTACTTTTGTCTGCTTGCAGACAGGATTCCCTACGTGAACCTCATAGTTAGCTTCCCACTGACAGCTTCCAGTGGGAGGATCTTGGCTACACACCAACTTTACGGAAATGGAAGACTTCTCCCTAGCTTGCTTTTGCGGCCAAATGCAAGCGAAATGCAGGGTCATCCACACCCCAAGCCTCCAGGCTTAGGCCTACATGTAGGATGTCTACCAAAGGATTTGGAAGTATCTGAAGCCCCAGACTGGGGTGGAAGATGCTTGCCAGTAGTAGGGCCATATATGGTTCTTGGATGATTCAGACGGATTTGAACTTGATTTGGCTAATTTTACCTGGGACATGAAAAATTTTCCTTAAAAATTAAAAAAAAAAAAAAAGGCCTTGTGGTAGGCTCCCATTTGTATGTCTGCCCAATATGGGCCATGTGTTTTTAGAAGTCATGCTCTGCATTGGCTGCATTTAATCAACTTCATTGTTAGTTTCTATTACTAAGCACATGCTGCTTTGGCAGCAGTTTAAGGATATGTATTTAATGAGGTTTCCTTGTATGCAAATGTAAGACTAGGAGCTTTTAAAATCTCATCTTATATTTGAGTAAATATGATAATAGCATCCCCACCCCCCACCTTACATCTATTGACAAAGCAGCCAGCAGGTCAGGGCTTAGCTATAGTCCACTGGCAATTATCTGCTGGTAGAAAGGCCCAGAGAGGGCAATTTCAAATTCAGAACATCATAACAGATTTGACAAATTGTCTTGAGGGCCAGGATTAAGGTCATGTAAGTATACATTAAAATAAATAATGTATTTATATATAAATTATGCATAAATAATAGATCCCCTTTCTCTGCCTACACAAAATTAAAGAAAGAGATTCCTCATCTCTTCAAAGCATGTGCGTTTCAATATACGATTTTTATGCCCTCATTCAGGGCCCTGGCAGATGTTAATTTATCTCCTGCTTAACATGTTAATCTTGCAATAACATGCCACACATTCAGACAACTTATGGTACGATCAAAAGGCAAGCCAGCCACAAAGATGCTCCTCATTAAATGTGCTATACCTTAAACAATGTGCCACGTGTCCCAGACCTGGGGCTTTCCCTTGTGTGACCCTATCAGCTCCCAGGTCTAGAATACAACTGCCCCCTGCCCAACCCAAGGATCAAACTGGGGGCAGCCCTGGGTCCTAATTTGGCCCTGGCAGTCATACGACTAAGATCTGGCATGGCAGGACATGCAATTTTGGGGATGGGATATAAAATTCTTCTGATCCTAACTGTACCATTATATTAACCTCTGCAAGGGGCCTAACACATAAAAAGGAAAAACTAAATTTAGCTCAATTTGTTTCAAAAGGAACAGCTGGTTCCCAGAGTTTAGCAGGCTCACATCAGCCAGGGACTATTAAAATAAAGAGTAAAGAAAGCCAAAGACTCATGTTAGAGCTACGTACATGTAGTGTATGTGCGGGCCGGCTCCCGGTCCCGTCCTCGCCAGGTGCGAGCCGGGCCCGTCTGTGTGCACGCGGGCTGTGGCCGGCAGCCCGGGCACGCGGGGCCGGAGAGAAGGCGCGGTGTCGAGGAGGACGCTCCA
>NW_005842041.1:1629585-1663447 GCF_000455745.1 Alligator sinensis | reverse complement strand
GGCTAAATAAGCCAATAGCTAGCCGCCATGTGTGCCTAAATGAAGACCGGCCAATAATGTGGCTCAAATCTCAATACAAATGGCGGGAAAAGTCCTTTGCAGCGTGCATCACTAAATGCAAAAGTCATGCACAATGCAAAGAAGGCTACAGAATGGTGGGAAACACTTTTCTGCACGCGGGTTCTCCATAACAACAGAACACTCCGTCGTGCAAAAGAGCTCCAATTCGGCGGGAATATAATTTAGCAGTGCCGAAGCACACACAATTAAAAAATCCACAACTTTGGGTTGTGACAGTGTAGTCCTCATGGAATAAAGCAGACAGATACCAAAATTCGCCCTGTGTTTTAGTTGTCCTTTAAATCAGCAAGTCTCCAAGAGGGCAATACGCTAGTATTCCTCCTCTTCAAGATCCCCAAGCTACTTCCCTTGGCTGCTAACATACCTATCTTGAAAAGTTGACCTGGGAACTCTCTTTCCAAACAGCAGGGCAAGTAAATTCTCTGGATGGGACAGCTTTCTACCCATAACGTTCTGAAAGGAACTAACTCCTTACTGCCTATTTCAGTATGAGGTATATACATTTCCCCTGTCCTACCATTTGTATTCAAATCACTCGCACCACTTTATACACTGTTCTATGTTGTCCTTTCATAGCACCTAATGAAGTAAGCTTGGGTTCACAAAAGCTTATGTTCTATGTATACTTTTTTAGTTACTCTACAATGGTGCATATCTACCCTGCCTTCTGCCTTATTTTAGTCTTACATGACTAACTGCCTCTGCCTGTATGTACACTGTTTCAATAACACGCTTTAAATGGAAGCTCCAAGAACCAACAGGAATATGGAGATTGGCTGAGAGCTAGGAGTGGCTGAAACATAGTCTCTGGGACAAGTGAGGCTCAGTCATGAGCACTCTCACTCAGCTGGTGTCCATTGATGAATGAATTTTACACTGAAACCGTCTTTCCTGGTCTGGTAACTTTCATTATGCATCTACAATGATCATTTCCTCCATTGTGTGTATGTACACACAGCAGGGTACAAAGTAAAAACTAAAGTGTTGACTGAGTTTTACTTTGAAGTCTTCCAAGTAATTCAACAGGCAGGAAAGGTGTAAGAGAACAAGGTTGGGCAGGGAACACAAACAAAAGAAGGGAAGAAGGCAAAAGGGTGGGGAGTCGGGGAGAGGTGGGACAAGACTAGCAACGACACTATGGATTATGGAATTGGTTGGGGGGCAGTGGGAAGGGAGTTAGAAACTGGAGAGGAAGTTGATGTGGAGATTAAAGAAAACACAATAAAGGGGACTCTGCCATTGTCTATTGAAAACAAACAAACAGAGCTAAAAGAACTTTGAATGTACACAAAGGACACATGAAGAATCAATGAACATTTGTTAAGAAAATATTTTGTTGTGGGGAGGAGGGAAGGGGGAACCTATCCTTATCCCCTGACAATTCAGGCAATCTAGATCAGGAACCAGGATTGGTCTAGTTCACTAGGGCACATCATGAACCACAGAAAGAAGCCGAGTATGCACAGGGAACCCTACCCACTCCTCCATGGTTAGGGGGACCCTGCCTGCAGAACTGATGCACAGAAGCCAGAGACAGATGCCAGGAGGCTGTGCAGTAACACATACCTCCATAGGTACATGCCAAGTGTCACAACCCAAAGTTGTGGGTTTTTTGTTTGTGTGTGCTTCGGCATCGCTAAATTGTGTTCCCGCTAAATTGCAGCTCTTTTGCACGGTGGAGCGTTCTGTTGCAATTAAGAACCCACGTGCAGGAGCTTTTTCCCCGCCAGTTTTGTAGCCTTCTTTGCATCTATCTACACTTCTACCCCATATTGGCAGCCCACAGTTCATTCCTCTCTCTCTCCCTCCCCATCTCATGACTAATGATTGTAAGGAAAAGGAGTGCATTGAAACAGCTTCAAGGGGGAAATAGCCAACCCCTTTTAACACTTCTTTTTGTCACAACCCAAAGTTGTGGTTTTTTGTTTGTGTGTGCTTTGGCACCACTAAATTATGTTCCCGCTAAGTTGCAGCTCCTTTGCACGGTGGAGTGTTCTGCTGTAATAGAGAACCCGCGTGCAGGAGAATATTTCTCGCCATTTGTATTGAGATTTCCACCACATTATTGGCCAATCTTAATATAGGCACGCGTGGTGGCTAGCTATTGGCTTGCTAGCCGTACAAAAGGCTTGGGTAGTTTCCGCCCAAGTCGGAGAGAGAGAACGCACGTGGAGTTCGGGAAAGGAGCGTGAGGATCTCTAAGCGCTGCTGATCCTCTCAAACCCAGCTTTTTCCTTAAGAGGGCAACAGAGGTTTAATTTGTCAAACCCACGGAGCTTCAACAACTCCAGAGGACCTATTTACCGAACCCCCGGAGCCTTAACAATTCCGGGGCATATAACCTCTAGACTCTCCCCGTCGCCGACCACAATCCTAGACGTATCCCTATCCTATGGACCCAATTGTCGAACCCACGGAGTCTTAACAGCTCCGGGAGACCTGGGAACCGAGTGTAACCCACGGAGATTCAGCTGCTCCGTGAACGAGAATTGTTGAACCCACGGAGCCTAAACCGCTCCGGGGTCAGGAACCGAATCTATCAGAGTCCTCCACCGAGAACTCAAGCGGAGCTGTGCCTGGAAAGCTGACCAGCCTACACCGCGACCACCTTGGGTGTAAGTAAATAATCTTTTCAATCAACCATTACACCTCCGTGACTGATTCTAGCTCGAGCGTACCATACCGCGCCGCGGTTTTCTCCGGCCCCGCGTGCCTGGGCTGCTGGCCACAGCCTGTGTGCGCAAAGACGGGCCCGGCTCGCCCCCGAGATCGGGAGCCGGCCCGCACACCAAGGAGTTCAGTTAGAGGGCTGGTGCCAGATGCTCAAACATAGCGCTATAGAGAAAAAACTGCGAACAGCTGAGCTCCTGAGGAGCAAAGGGGGCCTACTCAAATAGACCAGATATTACTTCTTGCAGAGGTCCATTGCAGGACTACAGCATGGAAGGTTGAACCTTATGGGATTAACAGATGGTTAATAGAGTTGAAACAGGAAAAAGAGTAAGTCCCCTCTATTGGCTGAACTGTATTATGAAATTTACTACCGCAAACAGCTCCTGTTAGGTGGACAAGGGTCAACAGAAAAAAAATGAATCCTCATCCTAAATGAGGAATCATCAAATCCTTCCAAATTTATTTTTCCCCATTAAAATCTTGGTACCAACCTGCATGATACACCTTATCTGTCTCATAATAAAGCCACACTATGATAGTCAGCTGCCAAATTGGGATAGGATCTTTATGTACATTTTGGGCCAGTCACCATTCAGTTTGAATGTACAACTGCAGCTTCGAACAGCTAAATATCTTGGGACTGGAAGTCCCACTCCCTACCCCTGACTTTTGCCACCGGAAGTCCTTCCCCATGCCCACCAGGAGCATTCCTTCGGTGAGGGGGGACACAACATCATGGAACCAGAAAAGAAACAAATCATATACTAAAAATCAAACATCTACTATAACATATTTTAATTTTATTTCAAAACATATTTTTTCATATTTAAAAACCTTCAAGAGGAGGTTGGATAGATATCTGGCTGGGGTATTATGATCCCAGCACTCGTTCCTGCACAGGGCAGGGGGTCGGACTTGACGATCTATTCAGGTCCCTTCCAACCCTAGAAACTATGAAACTAGTGGTTCTCAAACTTTATTTTCCCCGTGAACCACTTGAACATTACTGAGGGTCTCGGCGGTCCACTTAATAAACTTTTTTTGTTTTACAAATCAAAATACACAACTTATATTTTAATATCAGTAGTCTTACCTTTCTAATATGATGGATGTGCCTGTTTTTTTGAGCAAAGTTCTGGGTAGTCGGGTGCAATGTTTGTCAGCTTTAGCCTTGGTCACCTTTCTGCGGAATGGAGCTCGCGGACCAGTGGTGGTCCACAAACCACAGTTTGAGAACCTCTGAGCTAAACCAAGGCAGCAGTCTAATTAGAAAAAGATATCTATATATCAATGTAACTCCTTATTGGGAAATAAATTCAGCTAAAATAACTAACCAACCAACCAAACATGGACCCCTCCAATTCTCTAATTACCGAGTATCATTGGCCTAAAGTCTCACTTTCCAATGAGACCTTTACAAAATGTATAAGTTATTGAAAAAGATCAAAAGTAAAGTGCTTCAGTGGAGGCCATATCAAGCATATGAATATAACAGAAATCAATGTAAGCCATTGACCAAGAATGCAATTTTAGCTAAGAGAAAACAATAAAAAAATCATCTTTGACACCAAGGTATCAGAGAAAGAGAAAATAAGTCCTCAAAGTTCTACAACTACAATTCCTATAACCTATACAGAAAATAGATTGGTGAAATCAATGATGTGTGTAGCACTTTTTCAACTGCTTTGCATGGCATTTTTCAATATTATTTTTTCAAATGTGGTTGTTTTCAATAACAACATCATTCAAATAACGTGAACCTGCGTGGAGATACAAAGTCATTCTAATCGCTTACACTGTTGTAGCACTTTACAAGGTAAACTGCAGAAACTTGTATCTGATCATAAACATTTTCAATAATTATGCAAAAAAACCTCACTTACCAAACAAGCTGCTGAAAGTCTATTAAAATGCCCACCGAATACAAGAGTTACATGGATGCACCGAATGTTTAGCAACAAATTGATACATTTGTCATATCACATATATAAATTCAAATTAGATACTTATCATCGCAGAAAACATAGAGAAGTAGGGCTGGAAGGGACATTCATAGGTCATATAGTCCAGCTCCCTGCCCGAGACAGGATCATCCCTATTCAGCCAAGCTGGCTATATACACATGTACCTATTTGCATACATAAAACAAGGTGTTTGTATTTGCAAGTTTTGCATGTGCAATAAGCACATGCACATTGAAAGTTCAGGCTCACAAGAAAGTTCAGGTAACTATCAAAGCTGTCAGACCTTATCCTTCCTTTGTTTTGCAAAGTCCTATGTTACTCTGCATTTTTGAAGCAAATACTTCCCCTACCACCACCACCAAAAACCAGCCCCAGAGGAATACACAACCTAACCACAATAAAGCAATGTGTGTATAAAATAAAAGAGAAAAACCAAGAGTCACCTCTGACATGTTTTGTTAACAAAAAACCTTTATCTCAAGCATCTCAACAAGTCACACACCCTTTCCTTTCCCTTCTCTCGTATCATCCCTATAAGCAAAATAAGATTTTTTTAAAAAGCAGAGAAAAGAAAGCTTGTTTAAATTCTTCTTTTATACAACCCTTGTGGAAATTTTACTTTATATGCAGCTTTCAAAGATATGTAATTATTTCCATCTTCAGCGCACTTATATTTACATGTCATAGTTAGCCTATGATCTTTGTTACTTTACTTAAGTGAACGTTAACGTTTATCAAGAGGTATCAGTCCAGCAATATGCAGTGGGATCCTCTGGACTACTGACAAGCCCCCAATCATGTCAGCAGCAGTAGCAGAGATCCATGCATGTTGAATTCATTTTGCAATCAGTACCTTGCCCTCCTATCCACACAGCAGATGCAATGTAAAATCAGATCTCCGATTTCTCCTAACACAAAACTCTGTCACCCTACAGATGTATAAACCCATTATCCCACTTAAGTACCTGTGGATTTCCTGTGAGACCCCCTCCCCCTGACCCCCCCCCCGCCCCTGTTGTGGCTAATTCAAATTAACTGCTATTAAAACTGTGTGTGTGAGTGGAAGTTAAAGCCAGGAACAATCAGACTGGGGCTAAACCTGATGTCTATTTTTAGCCAGAATCAACTTCCCCACCCCATTCCTTAACCTTTATTTGATGGGAGAATATCTAGCAGAGAATTCGTCACTCATCATCACCATCACTTTGACTATCTCAGCAGACACGATAAAAAGATATTTTTCAGAATGCAGCTCCTACTTAAGCAACAAAACTAAGATTGCTTATCAATTTCCAATAAACCCATCAGACAGCAACAGCGAACACTACTGGTTTGACTAAAATAAGAACCGACCATCCACCCAAGAAGCAACAGAGCTCTTTACCCTACCACCAATACTCTTAGTTGTATCCACATCCATTTTATAACTTTAAAGCAATCCACTTTTTCAAGTTACTACCTATTACTAGGAAGCAAATTCACAGTTGTTGCTTGGTTCAAAAATGAGACATTACAGGTACTCCTCACTTAATGTACCGGTTAGCGTTGTTTCGTTATTATATCGCGGATCTATTAAAGAACATACTTGTTTAAAGTCGCACAACGTTCGGTTATAACGTTGTTTGGCCGTCGCCTGCTAGTAGGTAACTACTGTGACTTAATTGGATTCACTTAACATCGTTTTGCTTAAAGTCGCATTTTTCAAGAATGTAACTACGCCGTTAAGCGAGGAGTAGCTGTATTTTTGTTTCAATTTCTCAACCGTCAATGGAATTCTCAAGAGACTTCACATTCTTATAAAAGAGAGACATTAAGGTAGGGTGGGCAAAATACAGCTTGCGGAGGGATTTTGTCTGGCCCATGGTGGGCTCCTCGGTCCTACCTGGCCCTGGCACTGTTTAGCCTGTGGTATATCCTGCTGTTCCTGGGGGTGCAGTGGGGCTGGGGGATCTCCACGGCTGGACTCCATTTCCCAGCAGTTCACATGGCAGCCACTCCTTCTGGCCCCATATTAATTAACTCTGTTCAGAAACAGGATAAGTTGGCTCATCAGGAGTGCAATGCTAATGCAGTTGTACTGCTTCCAGGTCCCAAGTTAGCTTACTCAGAGCTGCCTCTGCATAGTACTACATCATGCCATGGAGACATACCCTACATCCTTTATTTCAACTGATTCATTTGAAACTGGCTTTTTCTGCATGACGCTGCATTTTCAGTACATGAAAATTGTAACATTACCTTGAGAAATAACAAACCAAATACAGCTTCCACCGTTTGCTCTAGGCACTATCATCATGACTGGCCAGTGCAGCGCACACAATTCCCCCATCAGCAAGTTCCACAACTATAGTCTTACACTATAGCTTTGTAATTCCACACTTGTACTCATATTATTTTCCTATCACTTAGCACTGCAAAGCTCACTTTCATGAGCTTGTAACAACATTTTCAAATATTAGTAATAATAACTAGATTAATTAGAGTGAATGATGAAAGCATTCACTTTATCCCTTTTGAGTTTTCCAGATGATGCTTACATGACCCTCAAACAGAGAGAAGTATAAAAAGTAGCCTAAATAAGTAAGGGACATGCAACAAAGCAGGTGCCACATGCAGCATATCCTAGGCCTGGTGCCAGCATGTGCCACACATGGATCAACACGTGACCCAGAGCCAGAACTGAAAGCCAGATGATGTGGCTCTGCAGGTTATCACCACTGTCATACAAAATCCCAAAGTATACTAGATGGAAAGATAAGAAGAACCTGAATAGCATGGAAAGCAAGGCCCCTGCTATATCTTCTTAATAGAAGTACTGTGAAGAAGACTATCAATTTGGGAATGGACTCAATAGATTGGTGATAATAAAAGTATTTCCAAATTTTACAGTATGAAATAGGAGATCAACTACCTCTTCACAAGGAAAAATACCTTATAATATAATCTAAGCAAAGAACTCAAGCATATACTTAAAGTACTAGGAATATAAAATTGAGGCCTGCCTATGCTGAAACAGCATTTTATATATCAGGGCATCAGCTCCTGCATCTTCAGATACAGATCCACTTGTGGGAAAAGAAGAGTTGGGCCAAACTGAGCCAAGAGGCACAGAGACACATCTAACAACCTGACTACTGACAAAAAGCCTGGAATGTCCAACCACCAGCACCAATACCTACTTTTTACAAACTTTAAACAAGCTACAACTCCTCTGCTGAAGTTTCCTCTTCTGTAAAATGGAAGTTATATGCCACCAAGGTGGCTGCCAAAATCATCTAGTTAGTGCTTTTGAGATTTAAAAGCATACCAAAGCCAGGTCTAGACTGCAAACTCACTACCCCCAGCAGCGGCATACTCCAAACATACAACACCACTCTATGCACATCCCCTGCTGCCCTACTCAGAAGCTCCAATTAGCTGGCCCTAATGCCACATGGGGCATGGACACGCATTCAATTCCAATTTCTGGGCAATTAGCAGCACTGAAAATCCTAGCAAGAGAGGGAACATACAGGCATTATAGCCTGAAGCTGCCTCCTCACCCTTGTGGGCAAACAGGCTGAGCTTTCAGCCCCAGCTGCTACCCTGGGTATGACAGCCATGGGGAAAGCCCCCTGTGCCTTCCATAGACCATGTGTGCAGCAGTAGCCAATCATCCCAGGACCAAGAGGAATCAAGCATCAGGGATATGTTCTCCACCCCCTCAACAAACCAAGGTCCCCCTGATCTGCAGAAGGGGTGGGAGAAACATACAGCTGTTCAAGCTGGCACAGGAGAAAAAGATCTCCCTGGTGGAAAGTGCTCTTGCATTCTCGTGGAAAAGTCATTACTCTTCTGCAACAAACCCCTTGAATGGCTGCACACTGTTTTGTGCCAAGAGAAAGGCTTTTCTCCCGGCACAAATATAAGGCCTGTCCATAGCCTTATTAAATAATTATACCACTTCCAGACAGGAGATAATTTGCAAGCGTGGACCAGCATGCCACGTTAAAGGGTACCACTGTAAGCATGCAGTCAAGACATGGCCTAAGCCATTGTTACTATTATCACCAGTTTTAACTTTCCATTTAGAGAAATTAACACTTCTGCCAAAAGTTGTCTGGTCTGCAAGCCAAACAACTTAAAAAAAAAAACCAAAAAACTGATTCAGTCATGGGAGCCTATGATTTATTTTACTGTTCCACAAACACTTCGAACCTTTTTAGAGTTATGAATATTTACCAGAGCATACAACAAAATGAGGTCATGTAAAATGAGCAAGATTTCAAAGGAACCAAAAATCAGAGAAACCTAATTATGGTTATTTTTAACATTCTCTTATAAACTTGAAAATGCATTCCTTAATTAGTTTTGT
Source organism: Alligator sinensis (assembly GCF_000455745.1). Lineage (NCBI taxonomy): Eukaryota > Metazoa > Chordata > Crocodylia > Alligatoridae > Alligator > Alligator sinensis. The sequence goes on along the minus strand of NW_005842041.1, from coordinate 1,654,375 downwards.
TTTCTACTTTGTCATTTTGCAAAAATTGCCATGTATTTGTGTACATTATAAATTAGTATTTATAATATACCTGGAACAATACAGCTAACAATTTTAAGGAATATTGCCTTGTACTTGAATTTACCTGACAGCATCCCCAAATAGAACTGAGAGAGCAAAGAAAAACAAATCTACATTCTTTGAATTACTGCACTGTTTTGAAAGTTTATTTCATTATCAGTAATTAACAATGGCAAACATTCTAAGAGATGTAATTTCCTCAGCCATTCAAAGGCAAGCCAACTTATAGTTCTGCTATGCCTTTAGGAAAATTCTATTCAAAGAGATATTCTAATGTTGTGAAACGGCACAGGTGTGAATCAGGACACCACTTATCCCTGGGTTAAAACAGCGTTTTAAGATATTTATTAGCATATTCCAAGTTTTACACAGAAAGCAGACAAAAATTTCATCTGAAAATCTGTTTCTCCCAGGCAGAAGGGGATACAGTTAGTTACAAGATAAAATGCTTGTGTTTGCAAAAAAAAAAGTTTAGCTTTACAAACAACACAGTAACTAGAAGCCTTCTTTGAGGATCAGACCTAACTTCTAAACAGACAGGAAAAAGTAATCTTTTAACAGTTGGTGAAGAATTCATTTTAATAGCAAAAGATACTGTAATAATTACCACGTCAGGAGCTAATTAAAGACAGCTTGTCATAGCAATATGAGTTTTTGCATTTCATCACGATGCTCATTTTGAAAAGATATTTTGTGCACACACTTAGAGGTGCTAAGCCAACTACTTGCTTCTGATAGCTGTTTATTTCCCCATATACCAACTTTGCTGGTGAATGCACATCTCCAGCTTTAGTTTGCTTCATTACTTATTATGAATGTTACTAATTAAGACCAGATGAATGTTTTCAAGTTTCACTGACAGTTAAGAAGTAATTCTTCTAAATCACCATTTTCCCCTGTTATCAAAGGTCACTAGCATTTTGGAAAAAAAAGCTTAAGAGTATATACAGAAATACTTCTGTCTAGTACACCATGTATTTTTTTTTGCCAACTAAGGGTAAAATCCTGGTTATTAACATACCCCTCCATGAATGCATGATAGTCTGAGAATGCAACAGAAAGACTGCACAGGGAAGGATTGTAGCAGGTTACTGCAGGGTATTTAGATAGCTCTTTTAAAGACATGAAAAAAGTCTTGCATTCAAAAGCTTGTCTAACTCTATCCCAATTATGCAGTTAGTTCAATAAAAGAAAATATTCAAAGAAACCTTGAAAGCATCTTGTCACTCTAGGTCACTGTTTTGCTCCAGCTGCTCCAGTTTGATTCAGCTTTTCATTACTGACCTACCACCTGGCTTCAGGAGAGAGAAATGGGGTGAAGAGAAGCTGACAGCTTTCTCCAAATATGCGCTCAGTGCCATTCGTCAGACCAGCCAACAGATGACCCTTGGGTATTACAAGCATGACTCACAGAGAAGCATAGATATCTCTGGCTCCAAAGACTCATGCAGGGGTTAGCAGCCGATATATGCACATATATCCACATTTTACTTCAGAAATTTCCACTTCAGAAAAGTCCCAGCTCCGGAGAGAAAATTGACTTTACGGTTGAAAGAACTTAACAGACACCTGCTATTTAATGCTGAGACCATGAGAATTACACCAGCCTCTTTTCTGTCTGCCAGGAGGAGGAACAGCAGATTTGTCACTTGTCTTCACTGAGGGTATGAACAGAAACATCCCAGCAAAGCTGATCTGATTAACTGGCAAATACAGACATCACCCAGGAACACTATCTTGCAGGATCAGGCCTCTGCTGCTCCTGGCTGCTTCAGCATCTTCACTTCCAAAAGTACCACTGGTTGCAAGAAACAGGAGTCTTGGGGTAGCTCTAGTTCAAGTAGATGAAAATACAAAGCACCTGTGGCCATGCCATCAAGCCAGGTGCTTGAGTTGTTTTTTCCAGCTTTAAGGCAATTCAACCAGCAAAGGAGTATCCAAGTTCTCACGGGGTCAAATAGGTTTGACCAAAGCTTCATCATCTTCATATTTCCAAAGAGGAGAAATAGTAATGGCTCACATTTTCTAACATCCCCATTTCTCCGTCAGAAAATGCAGAGATTTAACAGGCTTTACTGTAAACACTTATAGACTTATTTTTGCCCTGTCATCCTCATGAACAATATTTGTTACCATCAACCCTTTCCAAATGTGACAGTATATTTAAAATGGACTCTTGGAAAATTAATGAGGAACATGTCAGATTTATTACTTGGCAAAAATTCTGAGGGGGGAATGAGTATCTAAGCGCACTGATGGACGAGATGAGATGTAACAAATAACCTGGCTCAAGGAAAAAGCCTCATAAGCAAGATGGGAATGTCATATATGCAAGTCGAATTGTAATGAATAAAGACATACACAAAGGCAAGTTGCAAAACAAGACACTGAAAAGTTAACAAGAAAATGTGGAAACACAAGATATTCCTTCTTCCTACATATACCGATTCATATATATTAATATAAGATTAAATGGATGCTTCCTAAAATAAAAAAAATGATATTGCCTCAATATCTGCAGTTGGCACAACTAATAATGGAACAAAACATTCCCTCAGTAATTAATGGACAATGGAGTTCTTCAAAGCAAAATTTTGGTTGGGCAGATATATCAATCAAAACCATCATTACATAATATGAAACTAGGAAACTGCAAGAGTCAGCTCTCTGATATCTTAACTATGCCGCTGAAATTCCGTGGCCTTCACTCACTTTAGAATGAATTCGGAATGCATTAACAACTTGGATTTACAATGCTTTTCATTATTTTGTTTTCCTTAACTACACTGCAACACAGTCTTGGACTTTCCCCAGACCTGGATTTTCAAGTCTTTGCTTAAACATGGTTCTTGGTATTTTTTCTTTAGGACTCAAGTTAATTAACATAAAGCAAACAGTCTTTTTGTTCCATAATTGTACAGCAAGAACATAATGGACTCCTTGTCCATGAATGGGACACCTAGGTGTTACTGCTATATGAACAGAGGTAAGTTCTGCCTTTCTTTACATGACAAAAGAGGTTTTTGTCTGCAGGGGGAATTCGTGTGGCTCCTTTATGCACAGAGTAAAGAATGGGTGATGTCTAAAATGCAGAAGATGCAGAGTTTGACTCCACATGCTTTCAGGTAGGAATTGTTTTGTGGCAAGATCATTAGTTACTGAGCAGAGCAAGGTTGCAAAAGCAGTGGTTACTGTGGCCACACAGTGGCTCTGGTTTCATTCTGGGCACCAAACAGGAAGATTACAACATCACTACATAACATGGCTATGATGCAGAATGAGACCTAAAATAAGATGCAGAATGATGGTAGATGCCTTTCCTCAAGAAAGGATTCTGGGTTGTGGATCTCAAGTGGATGGAGGTGCCTCTCTGTAACCCCGACTTTGGTGCTTAAGCTCCAAAGGAGAGGGATTTCAAACATTCCCTTGTGCTTTCCTACTGACTAGCTCAGAGCATTACTTGTGAATCAAAAACATATCTTTGCTTTTTAACTCTTTTCAAAATCTAGGTAATTGAAACTTTACTATATAGTAATATTCACTAAGGCAATTCTCCCTTTCTGCTAACGACCCTATTTTGATATTCGTAATGAGGATTAAACAGAGGGCCCAAAACAAGTAGACTTCCAGCTTAGTTGCAGCCTGAGATCCCACAGTGGCCACAGGAAATGCTACAAGGACACATTAAAGGCGCACCTCAAGAAAATGGATGCCAACATCAAAAGCTGGGAGGAGCTGGCTGCCGACTCCAGTGGCACCACAACCTCAACCAAGCAGCAGATCACTTTGAGGTAAAGCTTCCTGTTCCCAATGCCGAAGAGAGAAAGGAAGGAAAAGGAGAGAAATCCCAGCCTACAGCCTACTTCCACCTGAGAAGCCTTGTGCATCGATCTGGGGCTCAAGGATTGGATTCTCAAGTCACCTCGGGACCCATCCATGAGCTGTGGTAGAGATCATCCTTGAATTGAGGGACTGTCGATGACAAAACAGAGGCTAAACGTATTTCCTCCATCTCCATAATTTTATAGGGAATGTTATGCATTTTAAATGATAGATGCATTCCTAAGATTTTTCTGTCAACTTTAGCACATGTTTTTACTGCTGAGTTCAAGGAGTTCTAAGTTAAGCTTATGAGCACACGGAAGAAATAACAAGAGAAAACCACCTCAGAATGTCTTTGCACAAGTTAGCTAGGAAGCCAAAGCTGGCTGCAATAAAATATCAAGCATGGGATTAACCCTGCTCTTGGTACACCCATGAATCATAAGTCAATACAGTAATGTCACCTGCTGGGTGATGACTTAGAAATGGTATCTAAAGGTTTGTTTCTTGGGAATTGGCTTATAGGTATATGTATATGTATTAGAATGGTTTAGGACAGGCAGCAGGGGTTAACTGACTTCTAAAAAAGCCTGGGTCTCGCATACACAGTTGCACACAGCCTTTGAGGCAAACAGACTGTCTAACACAACAAGGCCAACAGATACATACACAGCCTGGGAAAGTGGGGGCATGTACCACACTGTTCCATAACATGAGATGAGGTGGCACCAGCTTACGTGGCCAAAGAAGGGGGCTTAACCTTCCTGTTTTGGGAAGGGTGTGCATGTGATGGCCTTGGAATGTGTTGATGAAACAGGACATGCAGTGTGACAAATACAGAGAGAGACCAATCAGCAAGAGCCATGGATGAAGAGTCATGAGGACTCATCAGGAGGGAAGAATACAAAAGGAGAGACTTGAGAGTAACAAAGGGTTCCCTCCTCCCTGTCCTCCTCTTCCCTGAGAGGGGCTCCAAGAAGAGAACTGGGTTTAAGGTCCCTGAAAAGGGTCCCCATCCCTGGGAGGGGTCCCTGAGGCCAACATGGACAGAGGGCACACCACCAGCTCATCTCATTTACCCCACTGGAGTTGGGGGGAAGGGGTGCCTCAGCATCCCACCTCCAGGCTGCTGACATGTGACACCTAAGAGAGGGCCTTAGAGTGAAGCCTACATCCTGACCAGAGGTGTCTTGATTCTGATGAGAGCCCAAGAACTGGTAGGTACAGAATTGCTTTATTGTTTGTATTGTGTCTTTTCTGTTATCACCATATATCAATAAATTTGCCTATTATCGAATGGAAAAATCGTGGTCAGTCAGAGTGGGTGTCATGTTCTCCCCTCCGGAACAAGGTATCTTGGTCCTAAATCCAAAGCAAACACTGGGGTGGTATTTTGTTAGTAACTTGATGGATTGCACAGTATAAAAACGTATGGTCAAAGTGAACTAAACAGCATATGTGATGCAACCTAAAAGCCTCTATTTTGTCATAATAGGATGTGTTGCCAGAGAACCTAGAACACATAGTATATATCATGCCACATATTTGACTACCCTGTGCCAGACAAATGTTCAAAATATTCCATAGGCAGATCCAGGATTTTGTAAAAGGTGGGTATAGAAGCAGCGACTGGTGCTTCAGGGGTGGTGGCATCCTGACTCCCAGCGACTCCTTCCCCACTAGGATGAGCAGACCAAGTACAAGAAGCAGCAGCTGGGGATTATTTCTTTTTTCTTTTTTTTAAGTCAGGTAAGAATCCTTCCCCCTCTATGCTCAGTGGCACATTGCCTACCCTCCTGCTGCTGCCACTGACCCAGGGACAAGGGAACTCCAGAGTCTGTCCTACCCTCTCCAGCTGGACTGCACAGGGAGCCAACCTCAGCCAGGCACAGTGGTGGTGGCAGATAGATTTCCCCTCACTGAGCCTGCTCCTGGGCCGGCAGGGAACAGCCAAGGGGGAAGAAATGGGTCAGGGAGGGGGAACCCATCCACTGCAATTTTCCCTGGTATAACCCAGCTCCCCACACAGCCCAAATGGGGCAGGTCAAGGGCAGCTTTGGAGCTCCCCTCCCTGTGGGTCAGCTGAAAGCAGCAGCAGTGGTGGGTAAGAAAGGGGGAGGAATGGGAGGGAAGAAATATGCCACTGTCACTAAGCATGGAGACAAAGGGCAGGAGAAGTGGGGGAGGGGACTCTTACCTACTTTGGGGACTTAATGTCCCCAGTTGCTGCTCCTACGGCATGGTCTAAAAGGTATGGGGGTGGGGGGTGCAACCACACTACTGCACTCTGGTTGGATCCACCCCTGGGATGTTTCATTTTACTTTGCATAAAGGCAGTAAGATAAAAAGTAAACACAGACATACCATGTGGTCAGATAAGTTTCTGTGTTGAGCCTAACCTTAAACAGTAGCTGTTTTCTATTACCCTGGGCCAGTACGCTTCACTTTTCATTTTTCAGGCATTCGTGTGTCCTTTACCTGGGGACAATCATAAAAGATGCTGAGCATTTACATCACCTAGTACTGTCAAAAGGACTTGCAGGTGCTCAACAGCTCTCAGACTTGATCCTTCATTATCTTCCCATAACTGAAATTTGAAGCTATAGTTTGTTATGCAAACTGGGAAGTAGAATTTGCCAGCCTATTAAGTGTGACAAAGGCTGTACTCCTGACTCAGTCCTGCCCATGAAGCCTGTGCCATATTAATAAATTTCATGAAATGTTTTCCTCCTCAGTGTCCTGCATTAAATTGAATCCAAAGGCAAGCATGGAATCAAGGTCACAGAACAAAGCAGGAGCTTGCTCACCTCATTTTGAGCAGGTAGTAAAACTTTAGTAGTTAAGGAAAAGAAGGAATGAAGTGCAAACTTTGCATCCATTCTGGCCTATAAAACCCATGTTTGTGATTTTGCCCCGTGAACATAATCCAAAGGGATGACAACATAAATTCAGAAATTACAAAAAATGTATGTGTGTCTTGGTGTTACTAGGTGGCTATACATGTACTCTGGGGTGGAGGGGGGGTAGCATGGGTCGGAGCAGAGGTCAGTCACATGTATAGGTGCCCACTGACACTACCTCCACTTTGCATGCATATACTACATATTTTTCATCCAAAAAAAAATCTCTACCCACATTAAAGAAAAGATCCTTGCCATCCATTGGAAGGTGGCACGTTTCAACGAGCACTTAAAAAATGTTTTTCTTTTTCATAGTTCATCTGTGAAGCATTTCAGCCAGTCCTGAAGTGCTTCTTCAGGGGTAAACATCTGCACCCCCCTTTGTCTGTTGCATTTTAAAGACACACGAAGTACTTCAAACGACATGTCTGTCCATACCTATTGTCTCCCAACCCTCAGTTCTCCTGGTTTTTCTGGTTTCAGCTGTAATAGTCACTAAAGGGCCTGCAAAACAACAACTAGGACACCATTCACATGTAGAGTTCGAAGAGATCCTGCTGCTATACAGGCTTCACCCTGACAGTAATTAAATTCCCCTTTTCAGTATTCCTTACTTATGTTATTAGTAATAATTTAAAAATGGAACAATCATAAATATCTGGTTTCTTTCCACTATTTATGTTATTTATTTTTCAATTTTACTACATAAAACTATCAACCCTTCCGTTCAGTTTAAGATTTCTTGCAGTTTCCTTTGTTTCAAATTCATTTGAACAAGCTATACATTTTGGGATGCAAACACTGCAGAGTAAGTGGTTATATCTGTACAAAAAGGCTATGCTCGCTCATTTTTTTTAAACAAAAGTGAAAAGCTTGCCTCTTGTTTATTAAAATTTAAATTCAACCTCTGAAAACATTCATTATGTTTTCAAATTATCCAGGTCCCTTTAAAATCAAAATTGGATGGAAGCTAATAATGAACTCTTTCAATGGAAAAGAAATATCCTGCTAGTGAACATCTACAATATTAACAAAACAATTACATCTCATATTGTACCCTTAAATTGTGATGTAAGATTAACCCTGATGCTGGAATGGCTATTTGATGTTTCTGTTGTTAAACCAAGAGTCCTAAGATATATTTCTTTTATTACAATGATTGTGTGTGCACTATCTTCTGTTCCTTAATAAAACCCAAGAAAATACCTTCCGTTTTTAACTCCATCTTTGAGCTACACTCCCTTGAAATCATAGAAGAAAAAAGTATTTATTTCTATTGTTTACTGTATAAGGACCTGAAAGTTAGGGTTGGCAAGCCAGTCAATTGGCAGGGCAAATATTGTCAACTGCCCTGTCAATTGACTGCATATTTTTTGACCAGTGAATATTGTCAACTGCCCTGTCAATTGACTGCTTTTTTTTTGACCAGGGGGGGGAGCCACTGGTCAAATTTTACAATTTTATAGCAATTTTACAAAAAAATACATTTTTTTGGTAGTTTTCTGACAGAAATAGGATTTTTTTAAATTGTTTTCTGACACATTTAATGGAAAGTTTGTGCTTTTTCTGTGTATTAGTTGGACCCATTGACAATTTTTGACTCAGATTTGACCAGTCAATTGATCAAACTTTATTTGACCTCTCAAATACCCAACCCTACCAGAAGTTACCCTACTCTAAATTAACAGGTTGCTTTATAAAGAGCCTTTTGTTACAGTCCTTTTACATGAGGGATGTGGGCAGTGGGGTCCCCCAGGGCTCGGTCCTCGGACCTGTGCTGTTCAACATCTTCATCAGTGACTTGGATGAGGGGGTAAAAAGCACCCTGTTCAAATTTGCTGACGACACTAAGATGTGGGGGGATGCAGGCACGCTAGAAAGGAGGAACAGGCTGAAATTGGACCTAGACAGGTTACAGGGGTGGGCAGATGAGAACAAGATCGGTTTCAACACTGACAAGTGCAAGGTGCTGCATCTGAGGAGGAAGAACCAGCAGCACACCTACAGGCTGGGGAGCTCCCTTCTCATCAGTGCAGAGGCAGAAAAGGATCTTGGAATCATTATTGACGCCAAAATGAACATGGGCTGACAGTGTGGGGACGCGGTCAGGAAGGTCAACCACACCTTGTCATGCATCCACAGATGCATCTCAAGCAGGTCCAAGGAGGTGATACTCCCCCTTTATGCGGCATTGGTCAGGCCACAGCTGAAGTATTGCATCCAGGTCTGGGTACTGCACTTCAGGAGGGATGTAGACAACATGGAGAGGGTTCAGAGGAGGGCCACCCACATGATCAGGGGTCAGCAGGGCAGGCCCTACAAGGAAAGGCTACAAGACCTGAACCTGTTCAGCCTCCACAAGAGAAGGCTGAGAGGGGATCTAGTGGCCTGTTACAACTAGTCAGAGGGGACCAGCAGGTATTGGGGGAGTTTCCCCTGAGCCCTACCAGGAGTGACTAGGAATAACGGTCACAAGCTGGCAGATGGTATATTCAGACTAGACATCAGGAGGCGCTACTTCAGTCAGGGTGGCTAGGACCTGGAACCAACTTCCAAGTGAAGTGGTGCTGGCTCCTACCCTGGGGGTCTTTAAGAAGAGGTTAGATGAACACCTTGCTGGGGTCGTTTGACCCCAGTACTCTTTCCTGCCATGGCAGGAGGTCAGACTTGATGATCTGCTCAGTTCCCTTCCGACCCTACCAACTATGAAACTATGTTTATCTTCCAGTGAAGCTAATATAAGTTGTGAGACCAGTGTTGGAAGGTTAAAATGCTAGTGGCTTCAATAATCATTATAAGGAGAGGTGCTGGCCTGGTAAGAGTAGTGCTGGAACAGTGAAAAAATATCTAGTGCAAACACAGCCAGAAATTTCAGATTGTTTGTAGAAAGAACCTACTGTGTAAGATTTTAATTATAAAAGTTATCCATAGACACCGAGAAAAAACCTTGTGATAAAAACGGGTTCTCATACCAAGCCTACATCCGAAAAACACTAACTTCTGATAATTCAAGTTCTTTCACATATATACTTTGAATAGTGTGACTAACTTCCAGAGCACTGCTCAGTAGCAAAATCGCTTGGCCCAACTCGACAGAAAATTTGGACAACATGTAAACATACAGATTAAACATATGCATGATAGAAGTCCCAAATTGTTACTCCCCTAAAACAAATAAATAAAAGCCTAAGTAATGGTTGTAGGATCTGGTATCAAGAGACATTTCAGAAATTTTAGGATTTATCATAACTGCTAGGGCTGTGCGAAGCTTCAGTCGCTGATTCGATTTGGCGGAGATTTGGCCCGATTTGATGGTTGAATCTCTAAATCCGAATCGAATCAAGAGACGCTTTAATCTCTCTGAATCGAATCAGAACCCTCCAAATCAATTGGGAGAAATTTGGAAAGATTAGACGATTTGGATGTAGACACAGCTTTACATGTTTTTCTACATACCTTAAGGTACCAGGTGGCTCGTGAATGCTGAGATGCTGGGGCAGATGGAGCATCCCATGGGAGTGTGGGGGGATCCCCAGCGTGCTTGGCAGCAGACCCAGAAGTGGACCAAAAGCACTTCCGGTCAACATTTAGGTCTGCCAGGGAGTGCACTGGGACCCCCCCGCATCCCCCAGCTCAGCAACTGGTGCCTCCTGGGTCTGGGGGGGCACCTGGGGGGGTGCCCCTGTGGCTGATTGCCAAACCAGGGAGGTGTGGGGGGGCCCCAGCACGCTTCCCGGCAGACCCGGAAGTGGACTGGAAGTACTTCCAGGTTCACTGCCGAACATGTGAGAGGTGCCCCCATGTTCCTGTGGGACACTCCATCCACCCACCATTGCAGCGTTCACGAGCTGTGCCTGGTACCTCAAGGTAGATAGATAAAACATTTAAAGCTGTATCTATGGCCAAATTGCTGCTTCTTCAAATCATCATTGAATTTTTAGATTTGGATTCAGCCGAATTGAATCGGGATAGTGATCCAAATCAAAAAATTGAATCGCTGTCCCCAATTTGCGCCAAATCCAAATTGAATATGGCCCATTTCGCACACCCCTAATAACTGCTTCTATGCCTGTTATAAGAATGAACTACAAGTCAGTCGCATCTTACTCAGGGGTTACGTTCTGAAGTCAGCACCTAAGGCAAAAATCGCATATAGTCAAATCGCATATTACCATGCCAGCGATTTGACTAGTGGTAACTGCCTCTGCCTCCAAAACCTCCTGCCGCAGAGCCATGCTTAGAGCTGTGTGGCTGGCGGGGGTGGTGGTGGGGATGGCTGCATGCTGCCCAGCCACCACCACGCTGCCACCCGGCGGCCAGCCACACAGCTCCGAGCATGGCTCCATGGCGGCGGCAGGAGGGTTTGGAGGCAGAGGCAGTCACCTCTGGCAGCATGGTGGTGGCCAGGCCTCCAGGTAAGCAGCAGCGCCGTGTGCAGACTCAAGCCCCGCCCCCCCTCCTACCTCACATATAGTTGAATTCGCGCAAGTTAAATGCGCGTATGATGCGACTAACCTGTACACAAGTTTTCCAGTAGTTAGTCTGGAAAACACTTGCAGCAGTACACCTCTCTTTCAAAAACAAGAAAAAAAATGCAAGGAACTGGAAAAATGTTTTATAAATTCAAATAGTTAAAATAAATGGTACTTAAACTTATGTAAACAATAATGTGGAAACCTAACTTTAATCTCTCTAAACTCCTTTAAAACAAATACTTTATGTCAATGTTTGTAACTGTTTCAAACTTAAAGATCCTTGAATTAAGTAAACAAGCATGAAACGCATGGAAAAAGAATCAGTCCTCCAGAGCTGTATGTACTGCAAATTTCACCACATCAAATTGTATTCTTCCAATAGAAAACATCTGGATTTGAACAACAGCACTTAATGTAAAACCTATGCATACCTAACATGACATCAGGCTTCTTTGTTAAATATAAGCATCCCACCAAATTTTACACAAGTTACATAAAAGTATCTTCATTTTTTAAAATAAAAGCAAACAGTCTAATAGTAAAAAGTTTGACCTTACTGCCACTGACCTCAGTGGTACAGGATGAAGCAGAATCAGAAATGGGTATAAGATGAAACAGAATCAGAAACGTTAAAAGAAAGAAGAAAAGCGGGGGGAAGGAATTCTGCCTCTCCTGCTGGGTCCCTATCCTTTCTCCTTTAGCACATTGTCTTTATATTTCCCTCCATTCCATTACCACTGGTCCAGGTCCACTAATGATAGCAACATGACCCCAATACATACAAGGTGTTACCATCCACAAGCATTTTAACCACTCTTCTGAGCAGAGTTAGATGCCCTACTAGCTAGAATTACAGCAGTAGGTCTTCCCTTGAGTTCCTATCATCACTTCCAGTGATGGAGCTGCACCGTCATGTGGCTAATCCAGTTTTTGGGTCAGTGCAGACTATAGCAGATTTCACCTTCACAGGGAAATGGGACTTGAATATACAGACAATTTCCACACTTCAATTAAACAGACATTTCTTATAGTTAAAAGCCAGTGCCCTTTGTCTACAGACAACTGGTTGGGGAAGCACGGGTGGGGGCAGGAAGGCACATGCCCTGCTTGAGATTGGCCCCTGACTTGACACCGCTCAGGACAGGGCAGATTTTTGCTGTGCGGGCCAGTGGTGTGGGGGGAGCACTAAGCCATGACACAGAAGTATAGGAGTGGGAGTGAATATGGGGCTTTTGGCCCGCCCCCAGGCCCACCCACAAATTGTGCCCCCACCAGACTCAGGAGGCACCAGTCACCCCTGTTTTTGTCCTATGTAACTCGGAGGCTACTGTTGCAGTGTATTGGCTGGGGGAACTTTTCACAAGGCTTTTGGGCCCGGGCGTTCGACTGAGAGGTGGGCGCCCTCGTTGTGGGGGGGGGGGGGGGGAGCCACTGTATCTACACGGGCCATGTAGCCCCATCTTTGGCTGGCCATTTTGAAACAGCTGCAGCTTATATGCAATACACAGTCTTCTCACCATCAGACATTTACCTAGCAGGAATCTGATAAGCGAACATAGCCCCCAGCCTTCTTTCTCCCTTAGTTCCTGCACAGAGCTCAGTTACTCCGAGCAACTACAGAACCTGACTGACACTTACTTGGAAACAGCCTCCCATCTTGCTGCTACCAACAAAGGGACGGACTGACCTCATCTTCTTCCCACAATTTGAATAAGCAATTGAGAAAGAAATTTCTCCATACAAAAAGAACTGAAAAACAACCCAAGGAAACCTCACCACTGATAGGTATGGGGAAAATTCTCACTTAGATTTCACTGTTCCAGGGTTGTGGGTTACTGTTTTGTAACTGCTTTATAAGACCAGAACTGAATTGATGCAGGATGTCAAAAGTGAATATTGAGTGATATGAGATCTTTGCAACTAATATACCCAACCTGGGAAAAGCTAGTAAGGATTGTGCAGGTTTGTGCTAAACGGCGACTGTAGTTAACAATTATTGAGATGTTCATGCATGTTTTCTAGTTAAAGACTGAGGGTTAAGCAAAGTTGGGAAGCTCTTAAGAACCCTCATTTTTAAATCACCAGAACAGAAGAGATTTTAACACAGATAAAGGGTCAGATTCTATGGTAAAACAGCACTGCCTTGTGATGAACTGCAACCAAAATCTATTCCTTGAATCAGTTAACCTGGTGAACAAAGATCACCATAATATAACAGTGACTCATGTGGTCTAGAGCTAACATAGAGTCTATTACATCAGAAACGGGTAGAGTCACCATGTAATAGTGGTCAGTAGGGCTGTGCGAAGCTTCGGTCCCCGATTTGATTCAATAGAGATTCGGCCCAATTCAGTGGCTGAACCTCCCAATCCAAATTGAATCAGAGGACCCTTTAATCTCTCCAAATTGAATCGGAACCCTCTGAATTGATTCGGAAAGATTCAGCGATTCAGGCATACACACAGTTTTAAATGTTTTTTCGACATGCCTTTAGGTAGCAGGTGGCTTATCAACGCTGCAATGCTGGGGCACGTGGAGTGTCCCACAGGAGCGCAGGGGGCTCCCCAGCTTCTGGTCCACTTCTGAGTTTGCTGCCAAGCACATGGAAGGCCCCCCTGTACTCCTGTGGGACTCTCCATCCGCCCTAGTATCGCAGCATTCACAAGCTGTGCTGGTACTTCGAGGTATGTAGAAAAACCTTTCAAAGCTGTGTCTATATCCGAATCACTGATTCTCTGAATCAGCATCAAATCTTCAGATTCGGCTGAACTGAATCAGGGACAGTGATCTGAATCAACAAATCGAATCACTGTCCCTGATTTGGGCCAAAGCCGAATCGAATAGGACCCACTTCGCACACCCCTTGTGGTCAGTAGTAGCATTTTTTTAGGGGGAACAAGGTATAGCTCTTTCATGTTCATCTTTGGATGCATTTTCAGCCTTGTAAAGCTGTTGTGAGCTGGTAAAAGATAAATCAGACGGAGCAGAAGAAAGTTTGGCATGTTTAAATGTTAAACAGACTTTTCAAAATCAACTAAAAGCCTCAGGGAACTTGTAAGATGTGCTCAGTCTCAACCTTAGTTTGAGATCTGAACTGTGTTATAAGATACCCAATGTAGCCTACTACCCAAAACACCTGAGCTAAGGAGTGGTCCAAGGCTCAGCAGGAGGCTAGGAATCATTTCATTTTCTAGAGGAGATGTCGTTTCCTTATCACTTTTTAGATGACTGCCGCAGTTAACGATATCCCGCTAACAGTCAAAATAGGGACTTCCTTTCTTAGAGCTACCAGGTAAATTACTTTATTTATTCCCATACTGCATATACCGTTTTTCTGAAAATAAGGGATTAAAGATTAGAGTCTCTCTCTTAAATGAGGAAACTAATTCGGTACAGTTTGGTTAAAAGTAAAATTGTTTTTCTTCTTCATTCTGTCTTCCCCATACAAGGTGAATGTCTTATTTGGTGGCATGTAGTACATGAATAAATATGATACTATTCATCCCACTCAAAAGTAATGTACTAAGCGACCTGGTGTGCAAATATAGCATCCTCTAGAATTAGAGCTGCCAAACCACATCTTCTACAGAGGCATTAAACAGGGCAGTGGTGGCATAAAGACTGACAGTGGCACCAACTATTTTTACACCCCTGACTCCCAAGGGCCGCATCCATGGTTGCTCCCCCAGCTGCCTCCCTTACACTAGTGGTCTCCAGGTTGCACGTGAGGCAGGAAGAAGTTGGGTTGCCCACACAAAGCATGCAGCTAGGAAAGGATGACTGTGTGTACTGCAGGGGTGGGGTGGGGAGTAATTTGGCTGTGCGCACGTGGCAGAAGGAGATGACTTGGGGAGGGATAAACCCTGCAACATACAGCCCCTGGGTCTGTGGCCCACGTAGCATGCAGCACCCAAGCATCCAGAATTTGGAAAGCCCCGTCTTAGACCATATAAACTGCTAGCTAGAGCTGAGAATGAGTGTGCTTTATTTGAAATATATGAAGTCAATCATCAAATCAATTATTCCATAAATAGTTGTTGGACTGCTATTGAAAATAGATGCAGGGGTTTAGGTTGTAGCCGTGTTGGTCTAAGGACATAGGCAGACAAGGTTCCTTGGGTGAATTTGGTATCTTTTATTAGACCAACCCAAATAGTTGGAGAATATTTATTAAGCAAGCTTTCGGGTTCAAAAACCCTTTGTCAGGCTAAGGATTGCATTTAAGACCATCCATAACAATCTGAAGGCTTGACTACAGAATGTGTAGGCAGAGTTGAGCTAGCTTGTGTGAAACCAGGCCAACATGGGTCCCATCACACACTCCAGAAATCTACCAGTGCCTTGGGTCCCCAATTTAACAGTTGAAGGATGGTCGGCTGTAGCTTTACTGCCATCAGTAACTGAGTTAAATTAACTGAGTTAGTTAAATTAAAGCTGGCTCAGTATGTGCTGCAATCACACACAGAACTGCAGTGTAAAGGCCTATCTAAAGTACAAACCAAAATAAAAGTATGACACAGCGAAGTATCATAAAACTCTTTAGTGAGCATGGATCTTTATGGTATGTTAAAAGATACTGTATTTCCTTGTATGTTGTTGACTAAGGCTGCAAACAGGCGTCATCTTTGTGCCACCATAAAAAATGTTGTATGGCAGCACAAAAAGGGAAAGTCAACTGACATCCATGCCCTTTATTGTACCATAAATGACAAAATTTGTGGCTGTGATGAAAGATAGCATCAATTTGTGCTGCTATTTTGTGGCAGATACCCGTTTGCTTTATGGTGGGAAAGGCCTGGAACTGCCCAGCCACCTGCAAAGGTACTTCCAGGGCTTCAGGAACCGATCCTGCAGACCCCAGGAATTCAGAAGTGCCTGTCTGGATTTCCCTGTTTGCAGAAGCATGCTTCACTCACAGTCAGAATCCCAGGCCACACTTCCGCAACTGGAGAATCCTGGGTTTTCCCACTTGCAGAGGCATGCTTGGGGATTACGACTCATGGCACACCTCTGCAAATGGGAAAACTCCAGGGTTCCCTGCTTGCACAGGTGCACCCCAATTCTCGTCCCACACCAGGGGCCCAACTCTGGGGGACAATGGGCAACGTCTGTTTTGCTCAATGAAGCAAATCAACTAATGCGTCCTGGCATAGTTGATCCACTTCACTTGGCAATGTCTGTTTATAGCCTAAAGGAAAAAAGGAGGACTTATGCCAATGACTGGGCAAGCACTTACCATTTGGTAAGATTGGTAACTAGGTACTTATATATTCCTATCCTCGGAGTCTGCGAATACCCTGAAGCACATCAGACACAGAACAGAATCTGGAGCTTAATATACACAGACAAGGAAAGTGTTCTTCCGTGGACAAGTCAAAACAATTACTATTTGTCAGTGTTCCTGTTCATAATTCATTCATAGAATATTGGTAACAAGGAAAGAAGAGTACATGCAATATATTGAGGATACATGAAGACTGGCTTGGCTAACAAATGATAAGCTTCTTACATTGTTCTTTCTTGTAACACTCTGAATCATGCAAATTCTGAACATGAAGGTATTTCAAGAATCAGGAAAAGTTGCATGAGTTATCTTAACCTACATTTTTATAACTCTTAGCTACTCGGTCTTTTAATTTGAGACTAACAAAAGCCAACTCTTCAGCAAACAGAAAAGGAAGATAAATTTAAACATTTTTTTCAGGGTACACCTACATGAAGTGCATGAACAAAACTAGTGCTTGAATATCTGTTGAAAAGGTCCCTCAGAAATGTGTAGAACTAAATTTGCTTTAGTTAATACCCCTAACAAATGGCATGTCGCTGCCTTTTTTCAAAATTCATAAGGGTGAATTTCTGCTAAGCTTACTGCACCATCTAAAACTAATTATAGCATCTTTTTTAAATATACATTTTCCCTGTTTGCTTGAAAATATACAAACAATTAGCTGGTTGTTTTAAATATTAACTTTTATAGCATTATAAAAGTTTTTACACTCTTTACACTCATTTTGAACAATGAATATATTTTTAGTCTGTAACCTAGAAGTAACATGTTAAGGTACCTGCTCAATATACTGAGCTCTCCCCAGCTAAATCTACTGCAGATTTAGAAATTTACAAGAAACCGTAAAAACTGCCATGGAGGATTAGACCTGAGCTCAATTCAGTCCACCGCATTGTCTCTAACAATGCCCAGCTCCAAATTCTTCAGTGGGAGGTGTCAGAATATATTGTAAGCAGATGTCCCCATCCCCACCCTCCTCACTTAGATCCCATCCTAATCTGTTAGAGAGAAATTGGCTGAGACCTAAACATTAAGGCAAAATCCAAATCTGGTTTCTCATTAATAATAACACCTATGTTGATGGTAAAGAAAAATAAATTAATTACATATATTTATTTTATAAATTATATAAAAGCAAAATAAATAAATATCCCAATGCAATGAAGCAATAAAGTCAACAAAACCAGGCAGCAGAATCTATTATCATAATCAGATAAAACATGCATATTTGTTATATCATCATGTTTGTAGTGAAACAATAAAAAAACAGAAGTTGAGGTCTTAGATGAAAAGGTTTCCTCTTTCATAGCCAAAATATCCTTAATAGTTTTTCATTTCCAGTTTACGTAAACTAAAACTAGAACTAGAACTTTTGTCAGGAAAACATGTGGTGACCACCATTCTCGGGATTTCTGTTTGTTTAGTTTCTGGGCATGAGAAAAGGAAGCTGTGGATTACCATGTGCTTAATAAACAACAAATTAATAAGGCCCCAATCCTACAAGGGCTTGCACACACACCTAAGTACAAGCATTGTGAGTAGCCCCACTGAAATCTAGTCTCCTAACTGGGGAAAACTAGGAGTACATGCAGGAATCTTGAAGATTTTTATACATAAATTTGACTTAAAACAGGCCTGCTCATGTGTAAAACTGATCATATGTGAGAGATTTTGGAAGATCAGGGCATAAATAAATTGCTTAAGTGCCAGTTTACTTGGGGTGGAATGTGTCCGTCCATCCACAGAGTGGAAAAAAAAAGACTCCAACCCATAAGAGTCCACCACAGTGTATTGAAATACAGGCTAAGTAGCTACTTATCCTTTCTGCAAGTCACATAGCAAATCGTGCCTGACCCCTGAATTGGATGGCATAGAAGGGAGACAAAGCAGGGATCCTAATCAACATACACTGAGGCACCCACAAGCACAGTACAGCTGGGGGAGATGCAGGCTGGGGGCTGTCATCCAGGTGGAGGGCCCATGGCTCACACTAGTGTGCCCCCGCCCCGGGGGTAGGCCCCACATTGCATGTGGCCTCTGGCCACTTATAAATTGGATGGCTCTGCTTTAAATCACATCAGACTGCTATTGCTGAAGTAACATTAACTACTTTTCAAAAACTAAATCAACCATCACTATGGAAATAGTATCAAGTAACTTATGTCCATTTAAGATGGCTTTGATGGTCTTTTGGTTTTATTGCTATTAAACCATCTGTTTACATACCATACCACTACTGTTTTTATGCTAAACCCTTGACAAACATTATGCTACAGAGTATGTACATAATCTTCCATAGAAAAAAGCAACCAAAGTGCTAGCATGTTTTATTCCATATTAATTTATACAATATCAAAACTATTTTCCCCTGAATTATGCCTGGACATGACAAATACTGGCTTGATCTTATTATATAAGAAAGGCAAAGCTTTGATCAGTTAAATAAGTTGAAACTGAAATGCTCGACTATGCTTGAATAATTTAAGATAATATCTGTAGTAACTTCCAAAGAAAGATTTATCTTATGAAAGACACAATCTAAAGCACACTGAAATTAATGGGAAGACTTCCATTAACCCCAATAGATTTTGGATTAGGCTTCAGAGAACAATATATAAAATTCTAAGTTTCACATTTAACCTCCCTGTCCTGTTAACTAGGGAGGCTGTTGTGCTCTGGAAATTGCCAGATTCCCCCCAAAAGTTTTTTCTTCCTATGAAAATTAGTCAAACTCTCTAAGAAAGGTGATTTTTAAAAATTATCCCAGTTAAAATGTTGACTGCTCAGTGCATTTTTGGGCCCATAAATCTTAAAGATAAAACATATTACTACCCTTTAAAATGTTCTAAATGGGAACAGAAGGAAATGAGGTGAGTTTTAGACAAGTGTTAGTTCTGTAGAGAAGGAAGGGAACATGTGGTAGACCAGGTCTTTTAAAAATGAACATGGGGCTCTCATTGCAAGCAGAGAGCTTGAAGGGCCCTTCCGCAGTTACTAAATAGTAGCATTTCCTCCAGCTGAAGATATAAAGCCCTGTATCTCTGAAGTTAACAGGTTCTAGTCATGATTTTTGGGTACATGTAGTTTCTCAATACAGCGTTCACACCACGTAGAGCCTTAAATTATTCTGTACACACAATGGGCTAGGGGCTAGGAGGAAAGATTGTGTTGTGAGCTGAACTGAATTCCAGAGCACACCTGGCTCATTTGCTGCATCAGTTGCTTGATGTGTGGCACATCAAGCTCTCTGCTAAGAGAGGATAACAATCCTTTCTGTTAAGACACTGGGCTGTGACCCAGGAGATACAAGTTGTATTCCGCTCTGACAGAGACTTCTAGTTTGAACTGGGGAAAATTGTGTGCATGTTTCTGTATCCACATCCATGTCCCAAATCTCTATAATGGGAATATTTCTCAACCTCACAGGTTATGCTTTAAGAATATATTCATGAATCTCTGTATGGTCTGTATGTGCACTGAAAAGCACAAAACATTCTAATTCAATGCAGGATGTCGATGGCACACAGCAAACAAGACATGAGTGTAAAATATCAGAGCAAAAAGAAAAGTTTCCATCTCAGAAGGATCTTATGATCTAAAGAAGGTGGCATCCTGAAGAATATAACAGAATATATTACATCAAAATACATGTGCACAAGAGTCAAGGTTGTGCAGATATTTTTTTTTCTTGTCATTTCTTAACTTTTGAGCACTTCGTTTTCCAGACTTTATGTTCCTATCATGGAGGATTTTGTTCTTTATTTGTTTGTGGGGGGAGGAAGGTTATATGTAAAAGCATTAACCCTGAAGGAGGATGGAAAGTAAATAATGAGGGACAAAGGAATATTCACATCTGCAACTCTATACTTTTTTAAGTATCATTGACTGAGAATAAAAGCATTATATGCATAAAATAGGCAAACTGCTCTCTGATGTTCTTGATATAAACTAACACAAGAAGCATGGTTTGACAAAGAAGTCTGTAACATATATTCATAAAATCATAGAAGAGTAGGACCAGAAGGGCCCTCAAGAGGTCATTTAGTCCAGCCCCCAATTCAAAACAAGGTCATCCCTGTTTAAACCATCACCACCAAGTGTTTATTTAACCTGGTCTTAAAAACTTCCAAGGATGGATATTCCACAGCCTAAGTAATTCATAAAACAGACTGGGAAATGGAGGGTGAGTGGTCTGCTACAGGTTGGCAGGGTTCTTGAACTCTCACTAGGAGAATAAACAGGGAAACCAGAACAGGATTTTCAGTTCGGAAAAGGAGGTTAGATGAGATAGGCCGAGCTTCCAACAACTAGGGAATGGGACGATGCTACCTTTTCAGACTATTCAATATGTGGAGAATATAATGTAGGAAGCTGGAATGAGTTATATCTCCAGCCTGTAAATGGAACAAATGGTAAGAATCAAGACATGAAATATCCGTGGCCTACAATGAACAGGTACGGGGGAACTCAGACTCTAACTTGGTGATTCTCAACCAGGGAGGCACAAAACCCTGGGGTGCCTCGAGGTCCTTTCAAGGGTGCCATGGAGGGCCATACAACATTGGTATTGTTAGGTGTGCAAACATGATTCACAAGATAAACCCAGAGATTTCAAATAGTAATTCACAGTGTTAAACAAATTCTGACCTGCCTTGGTCCTTCTGAGGTCTTTGCAACAGAAGAATGGCTCTATTATTTTTCTGTAGTGAAAAACAAGTGCAAACTAAAAACTGACATTTTCCAAGGATACCCTAAGTCTAGCCAGGAGTGCTTCAAGTCTAAAAAAGGGTTGACAACCATTGCTCTAACTGAATCTATAGGCCACACCTAGCAGGTAAGAGGTGGTTTGGAAGGGTACAAAGTCCATATTTAATATAATATTGAGTAGGTAGGCAGGTAAATAAGACTCTGTTTATAGGGTAACACTGGCAGACTGACAGACAAAGCCAAGGCTAGTTTTGGAACATACAGCAAAATATTTCTCATCTGCTGATTTAAGTAACTATGAACTTGGGTATATGAAAGTGTTTACTCCTTATAATTATTTGCTCATTTATATACTGCAAAATGCTTTTTTAACTGACCTTTAGCTTTTTGGGTCCAAGTAAGTTTCAACTTTAGTTACTGGTAGGCACCATAGTTATCTTAGCAGACTGGTTTTCACATTTCATACTTTTTCTATACTGTATCTTAAAGCACTTTACAAAGTAACAAGTTACTGTAGTGACTGCAGTATACAAATAAAAGAGTTATTTACTGCTCCCAGTAACAACTAACACAACATCCAGTCCTAAGCACTTTCTGAAAGGTGTGGAGTATTCCTATCTCCCACAGAAACAGAAGGAAGCTAATGAAGCCCAACTACTCAAAGGAGCTGATCAACCTTTCAAAGGAGCATTACCAGGTTTCTCTGCAAATTCTTTGAAAACTGCCAAAAGACTCAACATCTATTGCTCGTACATCCCATGAAAAAGGCAAAATAATGAGCCTACATGAGGAATAAAATATTCATACTATGTAAATCAGATTCTAAGAAAACCACAAAGATCATTCTGAAACTTCTGGCTGATTCTGCTGGTATAAGAACTCATGTGCTGGTTAATTATTTAGCTATGGGATGCAAGAAAGCAGCAGAACAATTCATATTTCTAGGCATACTTCTTAAAACATAAGTCCTGTTTCTGCAAAGCACCTAAGTACAATTTAGCTGTTTTGCTATTTAAGTCACAAACACTAGATAAAACTAGTTGTAGAAGTCCCACTTTTTTCAAAAGACTTTGGATCAACTTAAACATTGAACACTGACTTATCACTGCACCTTGTACCTACCTAGTTGAAGAAGAGGAAACAAAGCAAAAGGGGCATCAAAGTTAGAAAAAAAGAAAAATATTCCCAAATGCATACATTTAAATTTGGTAGCCACTCGCCACTGATGAGCTTTTCAGGGGATTTTAATTATAACAGCATGCCTGGAAAAACAGAGTAGCTTTCAAGTCCAAATTCAACTGTGTGTGTCAAAGCAGCACTCATAGCCATCAACTTAGTGGCCCATACTTTGTACTCTGAAAATTACACAGAATTTTAGAAGACCACTTAAAATAGCAGCATATGAGGGAAAAGCATATCACTATAGTAAGCCCTGCATTATCCGGTATGGTACATATACTACAAAGTACTACTGGTAGCTCGGAAATGAATGTTCTTTGAGAAATATATCACAATAGTTATTTAGAATTATTTTGCCATCACAATGAACTCATGAACTCTCCTACAACTGCCAATGCTCTTTAAATTAGGCTTATTTTAAGAGAAAAATCCCTTAGGTTCTTCTTTGGAATTGAGCCCCTCCTACATTATTTAAGATCAGCATAAAACATTTACAGAAATATTTCATAACTCCATTTTAAAAGAAGAGAGAACTCTGTTGCTTCACCTCAAGCAACATCCTTTCAAGTGACATGAACCAACTGCTATTGACATTTGCTTTGTGAGACCTAACGTGACATCTTTATAGAGTTTTTCTATGGAACAATATGCACAGCAAATGGACATAGGGCTGTTTTACATAGGCTAAAGGGAGACATTTTTTTCCTCATATACTCCAGACTGCTATTGATTTCCAAAGCAGTGCATTATGTTAAGGTTCCAGGAAGTACTGCTATTTTAGGTAAACCAACTTGTAATACTGCAAAATAAATTTGTCATATTTAAGAGAGAATTCTCTGCTTCAGGATATTATTCAGCAAATTTTAAATCTTTAACCCGTCTACAGCAGTTCCTTCAATCCTTCTCAGTTCTTTAAAATGCAGAAACTTTATAACCCCAAACGTACAGAAACAAACATGTATGCTTACTGTTTAGCTCAGTGATTCTCTATCATGGTGCCACAAGATCCTTTTAAGGGTACCAGGGGGTACTGCCCAATATTAGATGCAAACATCTACATGTGATTCACAAGGTAATCCCAGATATTTCAAATAGGAACCCATATCGAGAAAAGCATTCCCAATCTGCTTTGGTTCTGAGTCCTTTACAATAGAAGAATTGCTCTATTATTTTTCCTGAAGGTCAGGAAATAAGCAAGAGCCAAGAGCTGGCATTTTCTGAAGGGTGCCTTGAATCTAAGAAGCGGTGTCTCATGTACAGAAAGGTTGAAAACCACTGGTTTAGCTGGCTAACAGTCTTGTTCAGTTTCAGTTAAAGGCACTGATCCTGCAAAGATTTTCAGATACGTAAAAGACTTCTCCACATCCTGAAGCCCTTTTTGCCCCCTGAACGACAACAGATTTATTTTTTTAAACTTAATATGCAACATGTCCAAGGGTTTTGAAAAGCATAGGGATCAGACTGCACCTTCTGGCCTTCCTCTCACGAAGGACTTCACCTGCCTTCAGGATCAGGCTTCCCAGCTGCCTGTTACGGACCACATGCCTATCATGTACCAGTTCGTCCCGACTATCAGTAGTATCAGGAGGATCCCAGCCTTGGATATATGCACTCATTACCGAGTGCACATAATTAGGATAAATCAGCCTGTTCCCCAAAGTAGTGGCACAGTATCTATGCAGTGAAATGACTTCACCCAGCCAGCTAAACCACTGCTGCCTCACACACTCCCCCACCTCCCCTTGTTAAAAGGGGCAGGAGAGGAGCGGAGATGCTTTTAACACAGGCTCCTGTCCTTCCGCCAAGCTGCTCCATCACAGGGGGGCGCGGAGTTGTGGTGGGGAGCGGGCAACCAGAGCAAACTGTTGCTCTCAGGGCACGCTTCAGGAGCAGGGAGACAACACCTTGTGGAAGAGCTCGAGCCCCGCCATGGCTGCAGGGGCAGGCCCCCGACTCGGAGGCCCCTCGGCGGCGGGGGTGCGGCAGGCAGCGCGGCCCCCCGTTGCCGGGTATCGATTGTCCCGCGGGCTACGTCACAATGGAGCTGCCAACTTCCCCGGCGGCGGGCACCTGCCAGGATGCCTCCCCCTCCCCCGCCCGCAGCGCCAGGACCACTCCCGGCTCCGGGCGCAGCCCCAGCCTGCCAGGCAGCGGGGCTGGGAAATCTCTGCACCATTTTCCAGCACCAGCCTGCCGCCCTCCCCCCACCTGTTTAAGCCAGCTCCTCAACCGCCCAGGCCAGGAGGGAAGCTCCCCAGGGCCACACCGCCCCCCATCTCTGCATCCCCGGGGCAACTGCAGCCGTGCAAAGTCCCCGGCAAGGCTGGGGGAGGGGGGGGGCAAATCAGCAACAACTTGCC
>NW_005842041.1:1617636-1629481 GCF_000455745.1 Alligator sinensis | reverse complement strand
CTGGAGACACCAGGCTGCCGCTGGCTGAGGCCCCGCCCGCTCGCCCGCAGCCCGGGCTCTTCCCCTTCCTTCCTTCCCTCCCTCCCTCCCGCCAGCCTCCGGGCTCCGCGCCGCGCCTCACCCTAGCCCCGGCCCCGCCGGCCCTCTGCGGCACGTGTGCGGGGACCCGGGGGGCAGGCACCTGTGGCCTGGCAGGAAGAGGGGCGCCCCTCTGATGCACACCCCGCTTGGACACCCTGGGGCAGTGGCAGACACCCAACACAAACAGCCCCCTCCACACACCAGCCCTGTGTCCCTCATGCCCCACTTGGTGCATCCACCTGCTGTCTCTTCCTTCGCACCCCGGCTATACACTAGGGCAGTGGTCACCAACCAGTGGATCTCCATCCACCAGTAGATCTCGGAGCCTCTTGGGGTCCATCCGAGGCTGGGGTGGGGCTGAGTGCCACATGCACCCCAGCCCAGCAGGTCAGTCCATGGGGGAGAGAAGGGGTGGGGGCTAGATCGAGGTCCCTGCAGTGAGGGACAGTGCCGCAGAGACAGGAGCAAGCGTAAGTTAAGTGTGGCCCTGGCCAGGTGGGACTTACCTGTTGGGGAGGTGTGCCCCCAAATATTTTTTTCCCTTTCCTCAATCTGCCCCGCCCCCAACTTACCTGCTGGGAGGGGAGGGTGCGGGGGCCAGCAGCACATGGTAGATCTTGGGTTGCTTTTAAATGCCGAATGTGATCCCCTACTTAAAAAGGTTGGAGACCACTGAACTAAGGGAGGGTAGGGACCCTCTTTTTCTTCTAAGTTTTATAGCATCCAACGGTTGTTGTCTCTTCCTTCACACCCCCACTGTAAACTAGGGAAGGGCAAGGACCCTTTTCATGTTCTAAGTTTGGCCAGTGCCTGAGATGAAGGGAGGGAAGAAGGGGTCCTTCTTGGATGGAGGCTCCTAGAGGCTCCCACAAGCCATAATCAGCCTAATCAAACACCCCACGGCATATTTCATGGGCATGGCTGAATGGAGGACTTGAAAAGTGTGGGGGGAAATGCACATGGTGAGGTGCCTCATCATCACATCTAACACCGCACGCATTTTTTCTCTTGGTAAAAGGAAACTAGAAGCTGTACTGAGATGCTAGGGGCCTAGGGCCACATCATTCAGTTTAAGATTGGTATGGAAACAAAATATAAAACTTGATTGGAATAAGTGAAGGGCACTCAGCAAGGCTGTGAAATAGGAGTTACATTACCAGGAGCAGCGAACAGGCAGCAGTGGCAGATGAAAGGCTAGCTTGATTAGTGGAACATCAAGCCCATTAGAAAAGAAGAGAAGGTCACTAACACCCATGGAAGCAGGTAGGTTTTCATGAGCCATGAAGTCAGTTGACTTCCTCAACGCTGCCTGACTAGAAATGCAGCTGCCACCAGGCAGTTGGCTTTAAACTTTGGGTGGAGCAGGAATCAAGGGGGTGTGCAGCTGCACCAGTGCACCCCCACTGGATCTGCCCCTGGCTACATGTCAGAGTAGAGTGTGCACCTGGGACAAGCTGCTGCTGTGGAGAGTTCACACAGAGCCCGCTGGTAATCTGTGCGCAGAGCCGTAATTTAAATACAGAAATTTCGTGGGGGGAAAACAGAGGCAAAAGGGTTAATTCTCTCCAATGCAATTCTCCCCATGGCAGAAACTTCCCATAGCATCAGACCTCTGGCTGGAACCAATTACACCTTCGACCTCTTGTCTGAAGGCCAGAGGCATTACAGGGAAGGTGTAGGAGGCAAAGAGTGTGAGGCACCCCCAGCCTCCATTTCAATGCCCCCTCAGCACCCAAGTCTCATGCCCTGCTCGCCCATCCATAGCTGCCTTGTGTTACATCCTAGTGGCCTGTTCATGTAACAGTGCAGTCCAGTGTACTGCCACTAAGACTGGAGTCTAGGAACTTGCAATGAACCTTGAGAAAATGACTCATCTTGGCCTTGTGAAAGTCATTTACCCCCTCTCTCCCTCTGTTCAACCTACTATAAGGTTGGGATAGTAATACAGATGTGAGGATTAATGAATGGTTGGGCAATGACATGCAAAGAATTTTACAAGGGCTGAACAATAATAATGCTCAGATCCTCTGCTTATTTTAACAAGAGAAACTACAGTTCTGCTGAACAGCTCTTCATTTCAGGTCTGTAAAAGCACTCAACAGTCATGTGTTTGCTGCCTATGATCCCAAACTGAGGAGAGTCCAGAAACCATTCTAGATCTTTCATTCATCCATTCCTAAATCAAGGGACTGTCCCTTGAAACCAGAATCCTATGCATCTTCTGATACTTTCATAGAAAACTGTTTTTTTTTGGGAGGGGTGTTAGCAAATCTGAAGCACTCTGCAAAGTCATTCAGATGCTCACTACTTCCGTGTTATACCTCCTTAATTATTCTTTACTTGACATTCCTCACCACTGCATTTTTCACCTGTCTTAAACTGTTTTGTCATGCCACATACAAGTGCCCATTTGGAGGACATGGGGGAAGAAGATAAGGCAGTGCCTGGAATGAAATTAGTATGAAAGAAACCAGGAATTCAGTGTATGAACATTTCCTATTAAACCAGATGGTTTCAGTGGGAGGAACTTGCCATCACAAAGGGAGTGATCAAGTAAATATCTTGATTGTGTACAGGCTAAAGTTATCACCACTGAATGATCTGGTATGCCATAAACTGCATAGAGAAAGGGCTGTTGGATCCAGATAATTAATGAACACTGGCGTTTGACATGGGGATCAACCATAGTGCTCACGAAACCCTAGCTGACAACCCAGATATATAGGGATGATGCCTCTTTTTCTTAACAGGTCTTTGGCGACAGTCATTTTTATCCGTCATCGAATGGACCACTCCCAGCTTGCATAATATTATGCAAACCAGATAACGTTATCTCTCAGCATTTCTTACTCCAGTTGCTGGTATCAGATATGCTGACTCATGTACATGGAATTGGAAGAAGTGCAAGTGGAACTACAGAAGGCGTGTACCTATTGAAGAAAACTGGCCACGTATAACTGCAAAGTCCTGTTTTCACTTCTGTTGTTATGCCCTCCATTTAAGCCTGTGTTCTCCCTACACATGGGCAGGCAAAAGAGAACAGCTATAACACACAGGTACTCAGTGGACATGTATACAATAATTACCCATTTACAAATACAGTTGTCTCCTTGTGTCAACCTGAGGAGAAAGGTAATAGGGACAAGTGCTGGAAAGCTAGCCTGCTGGTCTCATCCCATCTTTGGGCTATGGAAAGCCAATGCAACCTCTGCCTAGTAGTACAGTGGCTTCTTGAAGCTCCATAGGAAAAAAAGAACTACAGCCTACCTAACCCCAACCCCCTCCACACCCAGTCCCCTTCAGCAGAACACCAGAAGTCAGCAGTATTAAGCATCCTAAGTCATTAAAACATCATGGGTCAAACCCTAAAATAAAATCATGATAGTGGACTAAAATAATATTATTTATTTACTTATTTATTTGCATTTTCAGCTTCTTTGATGTAGTGACTTAAAATTTCCAGGTCTTCTTCCTTTGCCCCAAATGCTAAGCTTTTCATGTTTCTCTGATTCCAGGGGTGGGGGAGGGGGGGAACCCCCAAGGGATGGAGGGGGAGCCAGTCCAGATCCTCCACCTCCCCCTGCTCTTCCCACTCCCCCTATCCCGGTTTTCCTGTTGCTGCTGGGGGGGGGGGGGGAGGGAGAAGGGGAGCAGGCAGGGAAGGGGAACCTGCCTGTATGCTGCTTCTGCTGCCTCTATCTGCATTAGGCTGCTGGACACAAGTAAACCATGGGTGAATCGAGAGAGCCAGGTGAGGTGGGGGGGTGGGGGAACCTGAGATTAGGAGGGAACAGGGGGAGCTCTGGGGAGCAGGGGACAGGGGGAAAACCTGGAATGAGATGGGAAGGGAGGGAAAGGGAAGGGGTAGGATTCTTACCTTTCAGTCCTCAAGGCCCATGCTCACTTGAATATGTGATTGCTCCGAACTCAGTGGCGACGCATAGGGGGTGCACAGGGGTGCACATGCACCCCTTGAGAGCACTGGTGCACCCCCCGATAGCCAGCATTCCCAGGCAGGGGGTGCAGGCGAAATCACTGGTGCCTCCCCATAAGCGCCAGCCAGGGAGTAGCAGCCCCAGAAGACATGATCCCACGGTCCCCCCCGCCCCCCTGGTTGGTGTGATCAGCCTGGTCGGTGTGATTGGCCTTGGGGGGACCCCCCCTCCCAGTTGATGCGATCTGCCATGGGGGGACACCCCCGGTCACTGACAGGCCGCCGGGGGGGGCAAGTGCCCCCCCGACTCAGGAGGCACCAGTCGCCTATGTCCAAACTTGAGCTAGCACTAACGGATCAACATTTGAACAGCTTAAAGTGCAACGTGTAACAAGGCCCTCAGCTAGTTGTATAACAACACAAGAACTGGCAATGTACTACAAGGTCCCTTCCAGCCCTAATGTCTATGAAATCTATGAAATCTATAAAGGGAAACAACATGTGGTTCCTATTCCTACCTGTAGCACTCCAACCCTCACCCCCACTCAAAAAAACCCCAGAACTGCAGAAGGCAGAAGCTAGTGATTCTTCTGCTGAGACAGACAGGAAGCAGAGTTCAGCCACAAGGAAGCTCCTCTTCACTTAGATTACTTAATTATTTGCTGAGATTAGTAGCATTCAGGACCTCAGAAAGGACTAACTAACCTAATTTTAGTGGCCTCATGGAAAAAGGCACTTGACTTCAAAATTGGGTTGTGAGGGCTCAAGCCCAGGGGGAGTTGTGGAGGGAGTACTTTGCTACTGTTTGCAGATTAGACAAGTATTTGTCTCGAACAGTTTAGATAGGGATGATCCTGCCTTGAGCAAAAAGGTGGAGTAGATGATATCCTGATCTGGTTCCCTCCCACCCTACAAAACTAGACGCTCTCTTCAATAACTGGAGTCCTGGAAGAAGAAATAATTCTGCCTCTGCTCGACTGGTTAGTTTGCCTCTAGTCATGCTCCACTTGGTAAATCAGGAGCAGTTGGGAAATTGCTACATATAGCTATCTATGTTTTGACTAGATGCAGCTAACTGCTTGATTTAAATTCTTAAGGAAAAAAAAGACACCTTCACAATAGAATACTGATTGTCCAAGTGAGTAAAATTACTCCTGTGAGTAATCCAGTTTAATTTAAATGAGACTACTTGAAGTTGCTTATGCACCCAGTACTTGCAAATTGGGACCTGGGTTTGTTTTAATTAGGGGTCTAAGCTGTAGCAGTGTTGGTTTAAGCACTGAGGCAGACAAAATCTTTGGGTAGAGGCGATGTCTTTTATTAGACCAACTAAATTTAATTGGTCTAATAAAAGATATCGCCTCTATCCGAAGATTTTAACTAGGGGTCAATCTTTAAATCCTTACCAGAAGAAATTCCTAATCAGAAAGGGTTACCTGAATCAGGACTCAGTAAAAATTAAGAAAAGATTCTCACATGTTTAAAACTGCAGAGAAAAAGAGGTTTATTTAGAACCTTCTGATTATCAAATGAGTAACAAAAGCCTCATGCATACTTTAATAGGAGGCATCCCTCTAGGATGTGATTCAAACAAGAGACAAGATTCAAAGATTGTAGCTAACATCAATAACTCTATGATATGTTAATTTGAAGGGCAGGAAAAAGAATTATTTGTTGGCAACTTACCCACACTACAAAGAGACTTCCATTTCTTCTCTTAATTGAAATTAATTTACTCTCTCTAATATGTTCCTAACATCAGAAACTTCCTCCCCCCACTGTTTTTTTTTTATGGAAGAATTTCTAATTTTCTTACCTAACCTATTTTCCTGTTCTAATTACGTGATCAACTTATGGAAAACATATTCTAACTGAATAAAAATATACTGATATTAGGTGTACTCATTAAGGATACAGTTCCCAGAAAATTCAATTAGATTTTTATTACTTTCCTACAGTAGCCCAGACATTTGAACGTAATTCCTCCCTGCTCTCCAGCAGAGATAGCATCCCTGAGCTTCTGCTATTATTCCACATGTAAAGGGAGCTGTGGGCTTCAGCATCTCATTTGTTTCTCAGCAGACGGCACATATGCCTTATGGAACTGACTGTTTTTTTTTCATAGGAAGTGGAATGATCATTGTCAAGTTTTGGCCCTCCTGCAGTCCTTTTGACTGTTTTTATAGAACTGGACAGTATTCCTAAAAGATTACCTTGCTTTATACTGACTGTTTTCAAGCTGGTCCTAGTTTTTCTTAACTCAGATAATAGCCTATTGGTCTCCGCTCACCTTCCCCTTGTTCTGCTGTTCCACAAACCCAGTATGATCACAGTCAAATCTTCCACTATGGCCAAAAAACTGGAAGCAAGCAATGCAAAGATTTGTTCATGCAGATACTCACTCACATAGGTAGCGGAAGTCTAGATAACACTGGGCTCTATACTGAAGAATCAAACAGTTTTCTTGATGCCCTGTGTAGACAGACAGATGTTTATGCCATTGATTCTCTTATTCTCAAAGGAACCAATGCATTTATATCCTGTTTCAGAGCCAAAGATATTTCTCACTTAGGAAAGGAAAATAGAAAATGATCCAGATAATTAATGCACTCAAATTTATAAGCATGTTCAGTCTTCTGAATTTCTGTTTCCATGTTTACATCCTGTCAACCTCTAAAGAATTCTTGAACTTATTCTCATGAATAAGCAATCCCAGTTATTAATTCTCTTGTCCTAAACAGAACTACAATATACATATTTTTGATAGTGCTCTTCCATCAAGGAGAACCTCCTATATTTTTACAGGACTTGTCTAGCCCAGAGGTGTCAAACATGGCCTGCAGAGTATGCTGCCCCAGGTCATACAGCCCACAGATGTTTGCCCTGGCTCTGGCTGATCTTCCCACAGTGGCAGCCAGAGCCCAAGAAAGAGCAGCACTGTGCAGTACTGTGGGCAGAAGTCTCGCTACCATGGCCAGAGCTGGGGCAACAGGCCCAGCTCAGCAGGCTTTGACTGCAGTAGCAGAGGTTGTGACCTTGGTGCCATTGGACCTGTCCTCACCTCTGGCTCTCACTGAAGCACTGGTTGAACTACAGGAAGTCCGACCGCCTTGGCAGAGCCCTGGTTCTGGCCACAGCGGAAGGGCTTCTGCTCACAATGCTGGTGGAACTGCCCATGCCACTGTAAAAGCTGGGTGTCTGGCTGCCTTGGTGGGAAGCCCTGCCACCGCAGCCAGAGCCAGAGCTCTGGATGCATTGGTGGAGCCTCTGACAACAGTGCTGCCGAGGCTTTGCACTCTGAAGAAATCCAGGGTGCTGGCTGCTGTTGGAAGCACCCTCCTCCCACCCTCCCCCCCCCTTTAGGTCAGAGTCAGAGCTGGCCTTAGGGACAGGCGGTGTGGGTAACCACCCAGGATGGTCAGGGGTGTTACACACACACAACCTGCCCTACCCCACCCTGCTGCTCATGCCAAGTAGGACCTGTCTGGGGACTTTGGTGACAACTATTCTTGGGGCTGGGCAGTGGGGCCAACCTCCCAACCATTGCTGCATCTGGAATTGATTGGAGCAGGCCAGCTGGGGCAGTGAGATAAAAAGCCCCTGGACAACAGTGGTGAACATTGCCAGGCAGCATGATGGGCTGGGAGGAGGCTCTTGAGGGCCAGGCCAAGGGCAAGGTGGTGGTGCCTAATGCAAAGATGGTGCAGCAGGGCAGCCCCAGCTTGCACACCAAGGGCTTCACCATCATTAGTCTGCTGGGGCTGGAGGCTGAGCTGCAGCCACCTGGCCATAGCCACCACTGCCATGGGTGGTGCCAAGCAGCCATGCCCTGCCACTGGGGCTTGGCTTCCTGTGAAGGCAGTCCTTCTTGCAACTCATCTACCTACCCTTCCTGCAGTCACGTGCTGAGCCCCCACAGCCTCCCAGCCTCACTGGCCAGCACCAGATCAGCATCCTGGGTGAGTGGACATGTGCTCCCCCTGCAACCGCTGCAGCATGTGTGTCCCTCACACATGTACACTTCCCCACACTTCCCCCCCACAACACACAGTGCCAGTGACTTGAAGGGAGGAGCTGGGGAGAGGGGTGCAGCTGCCAAAATACAAGTTCTCCCAGGGCACCATTTTCCCTAAGGCCATTTCTGGTCAGAGCCCTGGCTCTGGCTGCAGTGGTGGAGTTTCTGCCCACATTGCTGTTTGAGTTGCCAGAAGCCCAGCTCTCACCAGGGAGCTGTCTGCCACCACAAGAACCCTGGCTACTGTGGGCTCTGGGATTCTGGCCATGTGGTGGTACAGGGTCTGTCTGTCTGTCTGTCTGACGCGCACACACACACACACTGCAAGGTCAGGGTGCTGGCTACTGTCATAGGAAGCCCAGCCACTGGTACCAGAGCTTCTGCCTGTACCCTGTGATATTGCTGAAGCTGACAGCGCAAAAGCTGGGGTGTGGTCTGCAGGCACCTGAAAAGGAGGAAATGGGGCCCTCCAACCAATCTAAGTTTGACACCCCTCTGACCCCAGTCCATGGCAGGTGAGGGAAGGAATCATACTGTAAGGGAAAGGTTACAGACGCATTTAAGCCACAGACACATGGATGGGTTAACTTGTCATAAGTTGTCTCCATTGGCAATGCGTAGGGGGTACACGCAGGTGCACGTGCACCCCCTGAGATCAGCTGTGCATCCCCTGGAAGCACCAGCCATGAAACCGGTTTCACTGCTGACTCAGCGATCGGCCGCTGGGGGACCCCTCTCTGGTCGGCGATCTGATGCCCCCCCAGACTCGGGAGGCACCAATCACCCATGGTTGTCTCTATTTTTAAAAAGCTGGGAACACATAATAATGCAACTCCTAAAGGTAGTTTAGTGACAAGTTTACTCCTGGAGGAAAGGAGGCTGAATTTGTCATGCTTTCTAAGGCCAGTCTTTCAGTGGACAGGCTTCTCATTTCTTGTGCTTTTTCTGCTCATTTGTGTGCTGCTGCTGGGATATTGAATTTGCTCCAGGTGTATGCCTCAAGCTTTGCCTCCCTGTTCATGTGTCTATAGCCTCAGGATAAAGAGAAAAAGGGAAAGTGTCTGGGTTGAATGAAATGCCATCTTTGGTCAACAGAGTGTTCACATTGGGATGTCTCATCTATATTCTATTTTTTCATAATTATCTCATTGTTTGAAATCTGAGCTCTGCTGCTTACCCATGGCTGTCTGAAGAACAATATGCTATGGATTCTGTTCCCTATTTGGGTGAGTGTATATCCAATAATCATATTTCCGACCACTTTCCCAGTAGAAAGAGCTGAAAAGATGCTTTCCCTGAGACTTCTTGTTAAAGCATGAGTGAGTGTTCATAATAACATGACACAACAGGGGCAGTAATTTAGCTGAAGTAAGTTTGTTTAAGTTTTTGAAAAAAATATTCTCAGACTCTTCTTATTCAGCATTCTCCTGGTTCCATTCTTTTTAAAGTAATGGAACTGAAATTTTTTTTCTTTCAATACAAAAGACCTCTCTGAACCTCTCCCTAAGATTATTCATGTAACATGCATTGAAAGTGGTGTGATACAGTGTTAGTCATTTGCAAGAACATAGAACTAACAATGCATTTAATAAGCATAAGATATATTATCTATCATAATTGACCATTAAAATTACTGTTTCAGGGACAAGGCAAACCAGTGGAGCCTCAAACTGGGTGCAAACTACTCTTCCTGGATTGGCTTCTATTGCTGAAACTGGTTTAACTCAGTTTGACATCAGTTTGACAAAAAGCTTGAGTTATATACTTTCCATGCAATATATGTTAATTTCTACAGAAAGCCTAGTGATACAAAAGGACAACTATTTATTTTTCCCATAATTCCTAGTACTGGCCTTCACTTAGCCCAATCTTTGTCCTCTTCTCTGAAGATCCTGGGGCTAATGTCTGCTACAACTATTTATCTATTAATCCATAGTGCTTCCAAGTTGACCCTGAAGCCTGGCTAGGAATTAATGCTCCAGAATCCCCACTCTACTGGCTGGCTAAGAGAGGATGGTTTTTGGGAAAACACTAGGCAGATAGCAGCAGGGCAGAAGTGTCTCCAGCAGTGTTTACAAAGCCACATTACCCTTTGTGTAGTCAAGTAAAAAAATAACCTGTTTAAAAATCTCTCCAGAGTTATGTCCTCTCTTCTTTTAAATTTCATTTAAGTTTTACTTGAGTCAAGGTGATATGTTCAGTGTCTAATATCAGACAACTCTTGCTAGCAGAGCAGGGAGTTTTCAATGGTTTCCAGTATTTTGGTTTACAAGTTGAAATCCAGATCTTTCATTGTCATGTATACAAATGGTTACAGTTTGCTGTTATGTGCGCAGCAGATACAGATACCAGATACACAAGGTTTGGTTCAGGGGTAGCCAACCTGTGGCATAGGTGCCACAAGTGACATGAGGAGCTTGTGTGTGTGGCATGCAGCAGATCAGGGAGGTGGCAGGCAGCACAGGAATAGAAAGGGCAAGGAGGAGAAAGCAGAGCTGCAGATTGGGAAGGGAGCACAGGACAAGGAACAAAAAGCAGAGCAGCAGATCAGACAGGGGAACAGGATAAGAGTGGTACTTAGGGAGGATATAGGGCTAATTTAATTTGTGGCACACCTATCAAAAAAGGTTGCCTCCTCCCTTGGTTTAGCGGAAGGGAGGACAGGATGGCACAATAGGGTATTGATACACGTGCTCTGGGAGTTGTGGGGGGGAGGTGCTTTAATTAGAGTGGCTCTCAGAGTTGCTTTAATTAAAGCTCCTGGAGCATCTTGTGTATCAGTGCCCCCATGCTTCAAAATGGAGGTGGAGCGTTTTATCTAAAGCTTGTTGAACGTATATAGGTACGTGCCAGAAACTAACTGGTTTCTAATGTGCCACCCTGCTCTACCTTCTGCATGACTTAGGAGTAATGTGGCTAATCCCTTCTCTGCATGAGATTTGGTGGTGATTTTTTTAAAAGGGGGAACAAAAAAAAAGCCTTTTTACTCCATAGCAAAAGGTCCTAAGATACTGCATCCATATTTTCTTAAGACTAGGGATGAGCAGGATCCAAAAACTTTTTTTCCCCTTATTTTAGTGTGATGTCACTATTTTGCTGTAAACACTAACTCAAGAGCTGAAGTTAATACAAAATGAGGAGCTAGTTTAGGCTGTGACTCAGTAATTGAACTAAATGTATACCTCATTAGTTGGTATGTTTTTTCTCCTAGGTCTTATCACCTGGAGGGTGGGAATTCATTTTGAACTTCTGCTTGCTAGAAAATTTAGATGAGATGTAATTTTGCATGAGAAATTCAAATTCATTCTTCTCAATTTCCATTCAGTGAAACACATCCATCTCCTATCCTCAAAAGCCTTTCCAAATGGGGTAGTCTTGAGTCCCCATCATGCATTGCATTTTATACATCTGCACTCATGTGTCCAAACACAGCCCCACTGAAGAGAGTGGAGCACCATCTTAGTTCAGTAATCCTTGGCTGCATGGAGGTCATTACAGAACCAGACCTTCAGTTACATAGAAAGTGTTTTCATCAGTACCTACATTTTGGCTAGACTCCTGAGTTTCAGATTTCAATAGATGCAAAAGGAGACAGCAAGTTTTTTTTCTGTGATCACATAATCCCATGGTGTTTCTTATATCTCTAATCAGAATAGCCAGTGAAAACACTTCTTTATGAGAATTATTACTATAACATTTTTTTTAGTAATTGATATGGATACAACTTATCTGCATCCTTTCTGGTCTAGTATACTTCACTGCTATACATCCATTAAATTACTGTAGCTCAAAACTTTTGGAGCCATTTATTCCCA
>NW_005842041.1:1612628-1617626 GCF_000455745.1 Alligator sinensis | reverse complement strand
TACACCCTGGGCAGTGTAGCTATGGGGAAAGAAAAAACAATTGCCCTGATCTGTGGTTTGCTCTACCCTGAACATTAATTTAATTGAGTTTGTTTGTGACTTAAAATTGAAGATGTATAGGCTGAGATTTTTTTAAAAGATGCTAAAAAGTAAGCACCCAACTTCTATTCAGTTTAGGTGAGATCTGGGCACTCATATCCTTTATACTCCTTTGAAAAATCCCAATCACACTTTTCTTTAACAAAGCATACTTCTTTGTCAACATCTTTCCTTAGGTGTGGCTGAGTAGGAAAGGCTATGTGGTCATGAATCCCCCCCGACCACTAATTATTCTTGCTTGTCCACCTGGTTTCCAGAGTCATTAGAAGTTCACTTTCTGTGCTACAGGAAAACTTCCTTTCACACTGAGCATGCTGCACCACCAAGAGGAAAGAACAAAGTCTGCAGTCAGTAGAAAAGGAAGTGGACGGGGGGAAAATGGATTGAAGAGCAAAGGGGCAAAAATGTTATCCTTCCCCCACACACTCTCTTTCATATTTGTTGTCGCTTCTTTACAAAGAGGAAGAGAAGTGCAAAGACTTTGGTCCAGATTAGCTCTGCCTTTGTTCTATCAATTTCAATAGGAATCTTGTCTCAGCTGTCATGGGCTGGGGCCTTAGACATCCGAACATCTATTATTGGTATGGGATGTTACAGATGAGAAAGACTTAAAACAGAATTCTGTTTCTCAAAAACAGCCTTTTTGATCTGAAACCTCAAACATCTAGTCATAAGACTATTCTTTTCCTGTCAAAAATTTGAGCAGAGAATCACTGTAACTGTGATTGAGTTTTGTACGTACATGGCTTGTGCTTTAAAATTATCGAGTCAGTTTGAAGATGGCTCAACTTAAAATGAAGGTTGACTTCCCAGATGGATTAACACAGTGGACTCACGTGCCTTCATAGGTACATTACCTTCAAAATGGACTGCTCACAGGTGTTAGGACCCAAATATGTGCATTCAAGAGCAGGCAAAGACCCTGACTGCATATATGGTCCTCGGTGTTCAACTAAACATATTCAATTTAGTAATTAAGTGTTTGATCCTGCATCACTAAAGTGAGTTTTGCCACTGATTTGTACAAAAGCAAGTTTGGACTGTAAGGCACTCATCTTGTGAAAACTTAGCATACATTTAAATTGACATACACGTATTGTCCCACAGATGTCAGGTTCCTAATGGAGCAGTGCAAGAAACTTCAGAATTTGGCTTGCTATACTGAGTTACCAATGAAGGCAATAATGAAAATATTGCCCACGTGCCATGGGACAAACTAACTTTGCTGTTGAAATATCATTAGGAACTTTCTGAGACAGAAGATTCTTGACCTTCCACTTTTAAAATGTAACCATGTCTCCCATGCAACAGAAAAGAAATTAAATGGATCGTTTTTATGATTACTGCAAGTAGAAGAATAGTCTTCAAAACAAAACCACACTTGCCCCCCTCTACAAACAAAACATGCACAGCAATGGATTTAAAGTTGGCAGTGGAAGAATACTTCTAAAGTTACAAGCCCTTGAAGTTAACATTGGTTTTACTGTTTCTTTCCCCTGCTTGTCACTCATTTTACCATTTTTCTAAAAGCTTCAATTTCTCACGCTTTTTTCCTATTCTTGACTTTCATTGCCTCTCAATTTACAATTTGCTCCTTATCAATTTTAGTTTGGTTTCTCTTTTAACCTCAGATGCTTATCTGGGACTATGTCTTGTTTTGATTTGCACAGAAACAACTCAAAATCTGAGGATTCTGTTTCCCTTCAACTGTTGCTGATTCTTCTCCTATCAAATACACATGCTATTTCTCTAGCAGTTTAGAGTGTGAGTGTGTGTGTTTATCTTAAATCCTCTACAACCATACATGCTTTATGGGGTGGAGCTGAATTCAAACAGTGAAACAAAAAATGACCTTGCATTCTTTTATGCAGACTACCTTATTTGAACATCTTTATCTTCAGCAACATTTCCTGATAAGTCTTTAACCTCCTCACTTAAAGTGGTACTGACAACTGTAAACCACAATTATTATTTTTTCCTTCTTTTACTAGCAGGAGAGATGCCAAGGCACTGTTTTATCTCAGTCTTTATGATCTTTGACTTAAAAATCTCACTTCCTGGAGAGAAGTGACTGCATGGAAATCTCAGTTTTCATATGTGTGTGTGCGCACATGCACGCGCGTGCACACACACACACACACACACACGGGTGGGAAGGTGGAGTTTGCAACCTGCATAACTATGAAACAAAGGTAAATAATGTGACCCCATAGTATGCCCCTGGCATAGGGAACCCAAAAGGCAAAAGAGAACATGTAATGCTTAAAAAAAGCCAACAAACCCCACTCCCCGCTGCACCAAAGAACTCATGATTTCAGGAAGCCTGTCTCATTTTTGAACACTTGGGTAGGCAATGCTGTAGTAACACCAGAAATTGTTAAGATTGCCTTTTTTTTAAATTAAATTTATTTTTCCTTATCCTACTTGTATTTTCCATTACCCAGTTGGACAGATAGGCTCTATTCCCTTTTTTGCATATACTCAGTTTCTCTTGTGTTAACAAGATACTTAAGTTTACAGCACTGCAGAAAAGTGTTTAAATGCCCAATGCTCATGAAAACAAGAGAAACATTTTAAAAACTTCTTTATAAGTGTTTTATAAACTATAACTATAAGTGTTGCACCTAAAAGTTGTTATCATCCCATGGCTCTGATCCAAAGCCCATGGAAGTCTATGGAATGACTCCTATTAACCTGAGATGTACCTTTTTCAGACCCCAAGCCTGTATGTGAAAAAAATGGGCACATCTACACATACATTATGTTTGGCACCTGTTATAACAGGTATTAACTTAATGTGCTGTAATTGGTGCTACTGAGTAGTAGTGCCGGCGCATGTTTTTTAGGTGATGGCAATGCACAGTAGACTAATTCTATTGCACATTATCACGGCTTTTGCTGTGATGCACTAATGCACAGTAGAATTAGTCTACTGCGCTTTTAGCGTCTCATATAGACGCACCCAGTGTCGTCATTTTAAAGAAGTATTTGCCAGACAACCTACAATAACTATCTTAGTGATGTTCCAAATAATATTCATCACTTAATTTGCTTCCTTAAAATAAGTGTTGAAAAATTTAAGTATCCAAATTACCTTTATCCTTATATTTTACTGTAATTAATAACTCCAAATCCAACCTTTTTTGGGGGAATAGGGTTGTAGTTTACTCTGTTCTACAGTTCTAAGGACAAAAGGGCCATGATCATGATGGGATCCTGTTGATGCTTCAGTATTATTGTTATTATCATAATTAATTATGATGATGATAAAAATTCACAAGATAAGTTTTATGCAGCCAGTTGAAAAGGTTCCAAATCTTTTCTTTTAATATTTTGGCTGTTAAAGCACCACTGAGCATGGCCCTTCCATCTCTTCAGTTAATTTCATTTATCAGTCAAATGAAGGACTTGATTTCTACAAAAAGGAGGAAAGATTGCATAGAATCCAAGAGGAGATAAATCTCATACGTTTGTTTCCATGAGTAATTGGCAAGTTTCTCAGTCACATTTCACTTATGGGCTTGTGTGCTGTACGTGTAATCCAGTCTAATTAAAGTAATAAGGATGTGTGTCAGGAAAAGGAATATGATTTTAAAAGGTCATCTATTAATTAAAATACCATG
The DNA here is from genome assembly GCF_000455745.1 of Alligator sinensis. Classification (NCBI taxonomy): domain Eukaryota; kingdom Metazoa; phylum Chordata; order Crocodylia; family Alligatoridae; genus Alligator; species Alligator sinensis. The sequence continues at coordinate 1,613,904 of NW_005842041.1, read as the reverse complement.
AAAATCCTTTGGCACAGGAAGCTAATTGAATCCTACCAGCAATTAGACTGGGGTAAAAATATTTCTAGGATAAAACACTATCATGGGAGTAATATAGTGCTAACATTTTTGGGACAGGGGAGTTGTTTTTTTAAGTGCTATTTTGTTTAGGAAAGTGTGGCTCTCAGATAAATATGTGCTTGAGATTGCTGCTTTGGCTTTGCCAAAGTCTTTTCACTTTCACGGTTATCACCAAAACTGTTATTGACATTGACTGTTATTGAGTGTCCTCATTTGAGTTGCAGTTCATAGATAGGGCTAAAAATAAAAGACATTCCCTTCTCATAGACAAACCACAGATCTCATATTTGCAACTTGTTTTGAACATATGCATTGCCACTATCTTGCCTTCTGAAAAATGTGGATTTTCCAATCCATAGGTTCCATGTTTCTGATGAAGAGATTGCAAAGGTGCTATGCTCTGAGCAATAATAAAGGCATTTGCTGCCAAATACACACATTATTTCCATGTACCAATTAAGAAAAAAAAGGTCTGAAACAAATAAGAAGGTATATTCTTCTCTTGCTGCCCATCTGGTCATTCTAGAAGGCCAGATCCTCCTCTTATTGAGATAAAAGATATAACTCTAACAGATATCAGTGTGAACCAGCTCAGGCCCAAATTTAGGGTAATTCTGTGAAGTCATTTAAGAGAAAATTACAGGCTTTCCAGAGTGTAAGTTCCACTTGACTTTTCCTGGAACAACTTATACTTGAGTCTCATCTGCTGAATAGCTAGCCAATAATCTGTCAGCCTACATAAGATTTTACACATATTTTAGCTAAATCAGAAACTCCAATGTAAAATCCAGCTCTTTGCTAGGCTAGCACAATTTATGACACTGCTAAAAGATTTGGATGCAGAAATAAGTAGTTGTTCATTCTGATCCATAGATATACCTCCCCCGCACCTGTCTGTGACTTATTAGTCATCAGATAAATCACTGAAGGTGAAATTTACAGACACTGAATTTTAAGTACTCCATTAAAATCCCATGCATACATAAGTGAAAACAATTTCACAGGTGCACCGAACCAAAGTTGTTATTACTATGTGATGGCTGTTTTGTTGCCCTACTTAGCCACAGAAAAAGACATATCATGGGGAGCAGCAAAGCTTCTCTACAATGTGGTACATAGATGTACCTCAGTCCTTCCTTAAAGATACTGCTTAGAGAGACTTATTGGAACATTTCCCTCAATCCTTGATTTATGTACTATGAAAAACTCTTCAGCA
>NW_005842041.1:1601800-1606801 GCF_000455745.1 Alligator sinensis | reverse complement strand
CCCTACACCCTGACCAGTGTAGCTATGGGGAAAGAAAAAACAATTGCCCTGATCTGTGGTTTGCTCTACCCTGAACATTAATTTAATTGAGTTTGTTTGTGACTTAAAATTGAAGATGTATAGGCTGAGATTTTTTTAAAAGATGCTAAAAAGTAAGCACCCAACTTCTATTCAGTTTAGGTGAGATCTGGGCACTCATATCCTTTATACTCCTTTGAAAAATCCCAATCACACTTTTCTTTAACAAAGCATACTTCTTTGTCAACATCTTTCCTTAGGTGTGGCTGAGTAGGAAAGGCTATGTGGTCATGAATCCCCCCCGACCACTAATTATTCTTGCTTGTCCACCTGGTTTCCAGAGTCATTAGAAGTTCACTTTCTGTGCTACAGGAAAACTTCCTTTCACACTGAGCATGCTGCACCACCAAGAGGAAAGAACAAAGTCTGCAGTCAGTAGAAAAGGAAGTGGACGGGGGGAAAATGGATTGAAGAGCAAAGGGGCAAAAATGTTATCCTTCCCCCACACACTCTCTTTCATATTTGTTGTCGCTTCTTTACAAAGAGGAAGAGAAGTGCAAAGACTTTGGTCCAGATTAGCTCTGCCTTTGTTCTATCAATTTCAATAGGAATCTTGTCTCAGCTGTCATGGGCTGGGGCCTTAGACATCCGAACATCTATTATTGGTATGGGATGTTACAGATGAGAAAGACTTAAAACAGAATTCTGTTTCTCAAAAACAGCCTTTTTGATCTGAAACCTCAAACATCTAGTCATAAGACTATTCTTTTCCTGTCAAAAATTTGAGCAGAGAATCACTGTAACTGTGATTGAGTTTTGTACGTACATGGCTTGTGCTTTAAAATTATCGAGTCAGTTTGAAGATGGCTCAACTTAAAATGAAGGTTGACTTCCCAGATGGATTAACACAGTGGACTCACGTGCCTTCATAGGTACATTACCTTCAAAATGGACTGCTCACAGGTGTTAGGACCCAAATATGTGCATTCAAGAGCAGGCAAAGACCCTGACTGCATATATGGTCCTCGGTGTTCAACTAAACATATTCAATTTAGTAATTAAGTGTTTGATCCTGCATCACTAAAGTGAGTTTTGCCACTGATTTGTACAAAAGCAAGTTTGGACTGTAAGGCACTCATCTTGTGAAAACTTAGCATACATTTAAATTGACATACACGTATTGTCCCACAGATGTCAGGTTCCTAATGGAGCAGTGCAAGAAACTTCAGAATTTGGCTTGCTATACTGAGTTACCAATGAAGGCAATAATGAAAATATTGCCCACGTGCCATGGGACAAACTAACTTTGCTGTTGAAATATCATTAGGAACTTTCTGAGACAGAAGATTCTTGACCTTCCACTTTTAAAATGTAACCATGTCTCCCATGCAACAGAAAAGAAATTAAATGGATCGTTTTTATGATTACTGCAAGTAGAAGAATAGTCTTCAAAACAAAACCACACTTGCCCCCCTCTACAAACAAAACATGCACAGCAATGGATTTAAAGTTGGCAGTGGAAGAATACTTCTAAAGTTACAAGCCCTTGAAGTTAACATTGGTTTTACTGTTTCTTTCCCCTGCTTGTCACTCATTTTACCATTTTTCTAAAAGCTTCAATTTCTCACGCTTTTTTCCTATTCTTGACTTTCATTGCCTCTCAATTTACAATTTGCTCCTTATCAATTTTAGTTTGGTTTCTCTTTTAACCTCAGATGCTTATCTGGGACTATGTCTTGTTTTGATTTGCACAGAAACAACTCAAAATCTGAGGATTCTGTTTCCCTTCAACTGTTGCTGATTCTTCTCCTATCAAATACACATGCTATTTCTCTAGCAGTTTAGAGTGTGAGTGTGTGTGTTTATCTTAAATCCTCTACAACCATACATGCTTTATGGGGTGGAGCTGAATTCAAACAGTGAAACAAAAAATGACCTTGCATTCTTTTATGCAGACTACCTTATTTGAACATCTTTATCTTCAGCAACATTTCCTGATAAGTCTTTAACCTCCTCACTTAAAGTGGTACTGACAACTGTAAACCACAATTATTATTTTTTCCTTCTTTTACTAGCAGGAGAGATGCCAAGGCACTGTTTTATCTCAGTCTTTATGATCTTTGACTTAAAAATCTCACTTCCTGGAGAGAAGTGACTGCATGGAAATCTCAGTTTTCATATGTGTGTGTGCGCACATGCACGCGCGTGCACACACACACACACACACACACGGGTGGGAAGGTGGAGTTTGCAACCTGCATAACTATGAAACAAAGGTAAATAATGTGACCCCATAGTATGCCCCTGGCATAGGGAACCCAAAAGGCAAAAGAGAACATGTAATGCTTAAAAAAAGCCAACAAACCCCACTCCCCGCTGCACCAAAGAACTCATGATTTCAGGAAGCCTGTCTCATTTTTGAACACTTGGGTAGGCAATGCTGTAGTAACACCAGAAATTGTTAAGATTGCCTTTTTTTTAAATTAAATTTATTTTTCCTTATCCTACTTGTATTTTCCATTACCCAGTTGGACAGATAGGCTCTATTCCCTTTTTTGCATATACTCAGTTTCTCTTGTGTTAACAAGATACTTAAGTTTACAGCACTGCAGAAAAGTGTTTAAATGCCCAATGCTCATGAAAACAAGAGAAACATTTTAAAAACTTCTTTATAAGTGTTTTATAAACTATAACTATAAGTGTTGCACCTAAAAGTTGTTATCATCCCATGGCTCTGATCCAAAGCCCATGGAAGTCTATGGAATGACTCCTATTAACCTGAGATGTACCTTTTTCAGACCCCAAGCCTGTATGTGAAAAAAATGGGCACATCTACACATACATTATGTTTGGCACCTGTTATAACAGGTATTAACTTAATGTGCTGTAATTGGTGCTACTGAGTAGTAGTGCCGGCGCATGTTTTTTAGGTGATGGCAATGCACAGTAGACTAATTCTATTGCACATTATCACGGCTTTTGCTGTGATGCACTAATGCACAGTAGAATTAGTCTACTGCGCTTTTAGCGTCTCATATAGACGCACCCAGTGTCGTCATTTTAAAGAAGTATTTGCCAGACAACCTACAATAACTATCTTAGTGATGTTCCAAATAATATTCATCACTTAATTTGCTTCCTTAAAATAAGTGTTGAAAAATTTAAGTATCCAAATTACCTTTATCCTTATATTTTACTGTAATTAATAACTCCAAATCCAACCTTTTTTGGGGGAATAGGGTTGTAGTTTACTCTGTTCTACAGTTCTAAGGACAAAAGGGCCATGATCATGATGGGATCCTGTTGATGCTTCAGTATTATTGTTATTATCATAATTAATTATGATGATGATAAAAATTCACAAGATAAGTTTTATGCAGCCAGTTGAAAAGGTTCCAAATCTTTTCTTTTAATATTTTGGCTGTTAAAGCACCACTGAGCATGGCCCTTCCATCTCTTCAGTTAATTTCATTTATCAGTCAAATGAAGGACTTGATTTCTACAAAAAGGAGGAAAGATTGCATAGAATCCAAGAGGAGATAAATCTCATACGTTTGTTTCCATGAGTAATTGGCAAGTTTCTCAGTCACATTTCACTTATGGGCTTGTGTGCTGTACGTGTAATCCAGTCTAATTAAAGTAATAAGGATGTGTGTCAGGAAAAGGAATATGATTTTAAAAGGTCATCTATTAATTAAAATACCATGAAAATCCTTTGGCACAGGAAGCTAATTGAATCCTACCAGCAATTAGACTGGGGTAAAAATATTTCTAGGATAAAACACTATCATGGGAGTAATATAGTGCTAACATTTTTGGGACAGGGGAGTTGTTTTTTTAAGTGCTATTTTGTTTAGGAAAGTGTGGCTCTCAGATAAATATGTGCTTGAGATTGCTGCTTTGGCTTTGCCAAAGTCTTTTCACTTTCACGGTTATCACCAAAACTGTTATTGACATTGACTGTTATTGAGTGTCCTCATTTGAGTTGCAGTTCATAGATAGGGCTAAAAATAAAAGACATTCCCTTCTCATAGACAAACCACAGATCTCATATTTGCAACTTGTTTTGAACATATGCATTGCCACTATCTTGCCTTCTGAAAAATGTGGATTTTCCAATCCATAGGTTCCATGTTTCTGATGAAGAGATTGCAAAGGTGCTATGCTCTGAGCAATAATAAAGGCATTTGCTGCCAAATACACACATTATTTCCATGTACCAATTAAGAAAAAAAAGGTCTGAAACAAATAAGAAGGTATATTCTTCTCTTGCTGCCCATCTGGTCATTCTAGAAGGCCAGATCCTCCTCTTATTGAGATAAAAGATATAACTCTAACAGATATCAGTGTGAACCAGCTCAGGCCCAAATTTAGGGTAATTCTGTGAAGTCATTTAAGAGAAAATTACAGGCTTTCCAGAGTGTAAGTTCCACTTGACTTTTCCTGGAACAACTTATACTTGAGTCTCATCTGCTGAATAGCTAGCCAATAATCTGTCAGCCTACATAAGATTTTACACATATTTTAGCTAAATCAGAAACTCCAATGTAAAATCCAGCTCTTTGCTAGGCTAGCACAATTTATGACACTGCTAAAAGATTTGGATGCAGAAATAAGTAGTTGTTCATTCTGATCCATAGATATACCTCCCCCGCACCTGTCTGTGACTTATTAGTCATCAGATAAATCACTGAAGGTGAAATTTACAGACACTGAATTTTAAGTACTCCATTAAAATCCCATGCATACATAAGTGAAAACAATTTCACAGGTGCACCGAACCAAAGTTGTTATTACTATGTGATGGCTGTTTTGTTGCCCTACTTAGCCACAGAAAAAGACATATCATGGGGAGCAGCAAAGCTTCTCTACAATGTGGTACATAGATGTACCTCAGTCCTTCCTTAAAGATACTGCTTAGAGAGACTTATTGGAACATTTCCCTCAATCCTTGATTTATGTACTATGAAAAACTCTTCAGCA
>NW_005842041.1:1599468-1601764 GCF_000455745.1 Alligator sinensis | reverse complement strand
TCAGCAGGAGCTGGGATTTTAGGTCACCTGCCTCATTTGATATAGGTAACAACTTGTGATCACTGTTGAAGAGGCTGGACTTGAACTGCTGACCTCAAAAGAAATTATAGCTTGTTACCAAACTTATCATCTTTTTAGTTCCCACACATTTCCAAGTAATGAAATTTAGAGGGAAAGATCTGGAAACTTTTTCACATGGGAATATCTTTATGTGCGTACGTGCAAGAGATTGTTTACTGGCATCACGTTCAAAACAGGCAGCCTGCAGAAACATGGATGTACACTGGGGAAACAGTGAGAAAGAAGGGGGAGGGAAGTCACTTACAGGAGTTGTGGAAAACCTGTCCAAAACTTGGGGGTTTTTTAAGTAATACATGTTAATGTTGAATTATATAGTTGGAAGAGAAAAAAAAATGATGAGACTACTCACCAAAAGAGCTGACATCAAGATCAAAATTTTGAAGGTGTGGCCTTACTTTGTACACTTGGATACTAACAGAAACATACAAGACCATAACAGCATGTGCAGCTAGACCACCCATGTTTTATCAGCCAAATGCTGAAGTGACAGTGCCCATGGTATTGCCCCAGAGAACGGACAGGTCAAGACCTCTGTTTCAGCAGCTTATCCATTTGCAAAGTTAACTGATACACATCTACAACCTGGCCTTTTGGAGAATAACACCACTTGGTGCAAATTTCTCAGTCCTGTGCCTGCTGAAGCTTTCCTCTCTGCAAGCTTGGTGCCCTTCAGCATACACTCCATAAGCCCTCTTCTGCTTATGGAATATATGTTATGCCAAAAAAAATCAGTTTAAAACAATTGCCCCTAAAAAAGTGGTGTCACGCATACAACAGCAGCATACACTGCTGGAAACAGGAACCTGGCCGGCCAGAGTCATACTCTGGCTGCTGGCCAGGCTCAAAGTGGCTGATTCAGTGCCACTGCTGTCCTGGGAGGCCCCCCAGGACTTCAGGTAAAGCTGCTGGGGCCAGCACAGGTGTCCCCAGGGACAAATAGCAGTGACACAAACAGGTGCTGCTGCTATTTGTCCTGCAGGAAACACATGTCCCTGCACATGTGTGCTCATCAGGATGCATCCCAAAGGGAGAAAGAGGTCTTTCTTCTTACTTCTTCCTATATTTAATTAATTTATTTCTTCAGAGAGGTTAACAAGTGAAAATGGAAAAGTTTTGCAAGTAATGTCAATTAAAAATTAAATGAAAAGGCACTTTGGTTTTGTTTCACACTTCTATGGTGTTCACAGCCAAAATGTTACATCACTGGACAGGAACATGAGAACTGAATAGTAACATAATAGAAACAAAAAAGAAATAGAGAAAGATAAGGGAATAACTAAAAGAAGAAAATAATACCACTCAACAGTAAAACAGAAGTAGGAAACTGAGAGAAGATAACAAAAATGACATAAAGAAACGAGAATATGAGAAAAATAAATGCCAAAAAGGATGCATGTATTCATGAAATCACAGTTTAGAGTAATGGTAGAACAGGGTAGGGGTTACTCAGAGAAGCTAGATGCTTTCAAGTCAGCAGGGCCAGATGGGATGCACCTGAGGGAACTGAAGGAATTGGCTGATGTAATTTCAGAGCTGTTGGCTCCCTTCTTTGAGAACTCATGGAGGTCAGGTGAGGTCCTGGATGACTGGAAAAGGGCAACAAATGCCTTTAAGAAAGGGAAAAAAGAGGATCTGGGGAACTACAGACCAGTCAGCCTGACCCCTATACCTGGAAAGATCATGGAGCAGGTCCTCAAGGAATCCACTGTAAAGCACTTAGAGAACAAGGTGATCAAGAACAGCCAACTTTCTAATACAATAAAAGGCTTAGCCTGTCTGTCTGTCTGTCCATAACCCTTTTGCCCAACTGCACATACACCGATTGGCTGCGTAGGCCGGGTGGCTGGGGGCAGGGCCAGCTGAGTTAAAATGGGAGCCCCTCTGCCAGTGCCACCTCCTCCTGAAGACTCTGGTGTGGCGGCTCCCTCCACCCCACCACCACAGAAGCAAAAAAAAAATTGACATGAGCACTTTACAAGCGGTGGGGCCAGCTGAAGAAAAGCAGGAGCCTCTCCATAGGCAGGGTCAGACCCGAAGCGGGGGACAGGACGGGGAGAGGGGTTGGACCCAAACTGGGGTGGAGGAAGGAGTGGGATCAGACCTGAACTGGGGGGGGAGGAGGAGGGGTCGGACCCGAACAGGGAGGAGGGGGGGCAGTGTCAGACCTGAACCTGGGGGGGAAGGGGGCAAGCAGGGTCGAACCCAAACTGGGGGA
>NW_005842041.1:1599006-1599329 GCF_000455745.1 Alligator sinensis | reverse complement strand
CGAGGCTCCGGGGAGGCAGCACATACCAGCAGTGCTCCCCATTGTGCTGCCCTCGCCACTTCTGCAAAGCAGCACTGGAACCCGGCCACAACTGCCTGGTCTGAGCTACCCGCTGCCATACCACACTTCCCCTGTGTGCACAGGAGCAATGTGGGCAGCAGTGCAGGGTTGTGCCCCTTGCTGCTGCCACCACCTGCAAGGGAAGTGTGGCAGGGCAGTGGGGAGCAGGGAGCAGGCAGCTTTTTGTGCCCCTCACTGTGCCCTGACATGCTGGGTTCCAACGCTGCTTTGCAGAAGTGGCGAGGGCAGCACCGTGGGGAGCA
>NW_005842041.1:1597299-1598563 GCF_000455745.1 Alligator sinensis | reverse complement strand
GGGTAGCAGCAGATAGCCAAAGAGTCCGGGCTGCTCCCAGCAGGGCTTGCAGCATCCCAGTTGCCTGCTGGGAGCAGCCCGGACTCCCAACTGACAGCTGCTACCCAGAGCTGGGGCTGGCTGCAGCCAGGAGGCTGCAAACAGCTGCTGCCTCCCTAGCCCCAATGCGTGCTGAGCAAAATGGCCTCACGTGCCATGCTCGGCACATGTGCCGGGGGTTGCCAACCCCTGATTTAAATGATGGGATTGAGTACATGTTTGCAGATGATACCAAGTTGGATGGAATTGTAAAAACTCTAGAGAGCAGGCTAGCATCCAGAATGACCTGGACAGACTGAAGAAATGATCCACAATCAATGGGATGAGAGTCAACAAGGACAAGTAAAAAGTCTTAAACTTTGGACAGTATGTTGCACAAATGGCTAGTTTCGTGCCCCTGGAGGCTTGTCCAATCCACCCCTAGGAGAGAGTCACACACAGGCTGGGTCCGAGTTCAGATTTATTGTTTGCAAACAAGTTCGACAAGGGAGCTTAATTTACTCAAATCCGTGTCGACCCCAAACAGAGTCTGGGGTTCCTTTTTATAGCTAACATAAACAAAAGATTTTAACGTGTCGCGTAATTATTGGTAGCCCAAGTATTACGTCTTACAACATATGTCTAGCAGGTACATGTTCTATGATGGTTTACATACATGTCTCATTTACATCTTAAATCTCCTCCCTGGGGCCGTCCTTAAGTCCATTTCGGTCATTCTTTGGTCAAGGTCTGAGTTCTTCACATCAGCACCTTTCCCTGTGCCTCTTCTCTTATCTCTCGTAAGGAGTTATTTGTTGCATCTGTTCCTGGCTATGTCTGCAGAAGTCTAGTGCTACTCGTAAATCTATCATTGGCCTACATACCTTAGCAGAAGCAAGTGTGATAATATGCAGAAGCAATTATGTAGTGAAACTAAACAGTTCTCAGCTGTGAAGCCTTTGTGTAGGGAGATGAGACATTTTTACCACACAGCTGCTACACAAACGTTATTGCAAAATCATAATGACTAGATTATAACATATTTTTACCACAACTTTCCCCCCTCAAGACGCTTTCTAACTCTAATTTTAATAGTTTTCAGCTATGGCTAACTTCTGATAATGCACAAACATCTCTTGGTTGACGACTGACTGTGCTGTTCGTGTCACAAGAGCCATGATGCAGGGTATAATACAGGGAAGCAAACAAAGTATCAACATTAGCAGACAAAAGATTAAGAACGCTC
>NW_005842041.1:1587134-1591840 GCF_000455745.1 Alligator sinensis | reverse complement strand
GGGGGGACTCCTCTCCTGTTCCCCTCAGGAAAGGGGCGTGACTGAACTCCTCTGGCTGCCTCCTGATTGGGGGATGAGCTCCACCAATCAAAACAGCAAGATTTCAAGCCTGGAACTCAACCCAAGCTCCAAAAGGCAAGCCTGCTATAACAGCATCGAAATGAAATAGCTAGCAAAATTTCGCACAGCCCTAGTGTCCAGTGATTTAATTGTGTTCAAAATTTGATCAAATACCTAAGTGTGACAAATAGCAAGTTATGCACCTTTTTGTGTAATGAGAGAAAAAATCTTTGTTTTATGGCATTGACAGCCCCCACTTAATGGTTAAATATAAGCTTCTCTCTGAAGCAGGGTATTACTTAATTGTCCACTATAGAGTTTTTTTGGACAAATCTAATACTGGTTGGTGTCACAGATAAGGTGGTGGATAGATGAGCACTACTCTGATCTGGCATGGTAGTTCTTATAGGCATCATTTGCTTCTATGCTGGGACCCTTTTATATCAGATAGGCTATACAAAAAGCTCTAGAAGTGAAAGTTTCCACTTAGAGGATGCCATGTAAAAGTAGTATGTGTATACATGGTGTAGCCATCCCTACATTGCCTCCTGTAGCAGCTGTCTGCGTCTGAGCTGTTTCCATGATCAGGGACCCCCATTGCACTCAGCTTTTCCTGGATGTTGAAATAACTCTAGGGACTATGGGCAGCTAAGTGTAAATAGCAGGGTTACTTAATCTGTGCCATTGACAAAAGTGGTTCCCACGTGTCCTTTAATGCAGTGCTATCTTCCTGAATCTGCATACAATCTGCATAATACCATACTGCCTCACAGATAATGCACCCTGGAAAAAATATGCACCTTGTTTATGAAAGGCAGAATGAAGAAAATAGATCTTTTCTTGGAGTAAGTAATTGCATAGCAGCACCTACAGAGCCAAGCCTGCTTATTGTTCTGCTTCCTGAGGATTGCATGCAGATTATTTTACTTCTGCTTTCTCCCAGTGAGCAGCAGAAACTGCTCTTGCCATATTTCCTGATGTGTAATGCACGTTCCTTCCCAGCAGCTGGTTTTTGGGGAAAAGGTATGTGCTGTATGTGAGAAAGTACTGTAGCTTGATGGGCTGAACTACTCTATTCATGTATTTTCTGTTGCTATAATTCAGAATTAACATCATAATGTCAGTATCAGCAGTGGTAACTACTTTGTTGATCATATTGACAGAAACATCTAATTTATGATCTTAGTTCAGGCTCCCAAACTGCTTCCAAAAATGACCCCATAAGGTGAAAATGCTGCAACTATTTCTTCTCATCTGCCAAAGCCCCCAGTTTTCCCTTTGGGAACTTCTTCGATGCAGTGCTGAATTATCAGTACTGGCATAATAACTGAAAGTATGAGAACAGCATAAAAATTAGTTCAATATCCAGATATGTTGCACAAACGGCTAGTTTCGTGCCCCTGGAGGCTTGTCCAATCCACCTCTAGGAGAGAGTCTCACACACAGGCTGGGTCTAATTTCAGATTTATTGTTTGCAAACAAGTTCGGCAAGGGAGCTTAATTTACTCAAATCCGTGTCGACCCCAAACAGAGTCTGGGGTTCCTTTTTATAGCTAACATAAACAAAAGATTCTAACGTGTCGCGTAATTATTGGTAGCCCAAGTATTACGTCTTACAACATATGTCTAGCAGGTACATGTTTTATGATGGTTTACATACATGTTTCATTTACATCTTAAATCTCCTCCCTGGGGCCGTCCTTAAGTCCATTTCGGTCATTCTTTGGTCAAGGTCTGAGTTCTTCACATCAGCACCTTTCCCTGTGCCTCTTCTCTTATCTCTCGTAAGGAGTTATTTGTTGCATCTGTTCCTGGCTATGTCTGCAGAAGTCTAGTGCTACTCGTAAATCTATCATTGGCCTACATACCTTAGCAGAAGCAAGTGTGATAATATGCAGAAGCAATTATGTAGTGAAACTAAACAGTTCTCAGCTGTGAAGCCTTTGTGTAGGGAGATGAGACATTTTTACCACACAGCTGCTACACAAACGTTATTGCAAAATCATAATGACTAGATTATAACATATTTTTACCACAAGTATAACTGCACATACAAATATAAATGCACCACTGAAGACAAAGACCTGGGGGGTTATAGTAAACCATAAACTGAATATGAGCCAACAGTGTGCTCTTGTTGCAAAGAAAAAAAAAAAAAAAAGCCAACGGCATACAGGGTTGTATTAAAAGGAGTGCGACTTACAAATCAAGGGAAATGATTCTTCTGCTTTATTCAACTCTAGTAAGGCCTCATCTGGAGAATTGTGTGCAGTTTTGGGCTCCACATTTCAAGAAGGATGTGAACAGTTTGGAAAGAGTCCATCAAGTAACTATAGGCCTGTAAGCCTCACCTTGGTGCTCAGGAAGATCTTGGAGAGAATCATCAAAGAGCACATCTGTGGGGGGCCAGCAGGGAAGATCATGCTCAGGGGCAACCAGCATGGGTTCATCAAAGGCAGGTCCTGCCTGACCAACCTGATTGCCTTTTATGACCCAGTAACTAAAGCCTTGGATGATGGTGTCGCCGTGGTAGTCTTTCTAGATTTTAAGAAGGCCTTTGACACTTTCTTTCACCCCATCCTCATCAATAAATTAAGTGACTGCGGCATTGATGTCTGCACAGTTGGATGGGTAAAAAATTGGCTGATGGGACACACCCAGAGAGTTGTGGTGGATGGGTTGTACTCAACCTGGTGAGATGTGAGCAGTGGGGTACCCCAGGGCTTGGGGCCACATTGTTTAACATCTTTATCAGCGACTTGGACAAGGGGGTGGAAAGCATGCTGTTCAAGTTTGCTGATGACACTAAGATGTGGGGCAAGGTGGACACACTTGAAGGGAGAGAGAAGCTGCAACTAGATTTAGACAGACTACAAAAGTGGGCAGATGAGAATAGGATGGGGTTCAACGTAGACAAATGCAGGGTGCTGCACCTTGGGAGAAGGAATCCACAGCATACATACAGGCTGGGGAGTTCCCTTCTTGAAAGCACAGAGGCGGAAAGGGATCTCGGAGTCATTATTGACTCCAAGATGAACATGAGCCGCCAATGCCAGACTGCAGCCAGCAAGGCCAGCCATACCTTGTCATGCATCTAAAGGTGCATCTCAAGCCGGTCCAGAGAGGTGATACTCCCCCTCTATGCGACTTTGGTCAGGCCACAATTGGAGTACTGTGTCCAGTACTGGGTGCCACACTTCAAAAGGGATGTGGCCAGCCTGGAGAGGGGTCAGAGGAGGGCCACCCACTTGGTGAGAGGGCAGCAGGACAGGCCCTACAAAGAGAGACTGAAGGACCTGAACCTGTTCAGCCTCAGCAAGCGGAGGCTGAGGGGGGACCTGGTGGCTGCCTACAAACTCATCAGGGGAGATCAACAGCAAATAGGAAGAGCCCTTTTCTCCCCAGCACCACCTGGGGTGACAAGGAACAACGGTAATAAGCTGATGGAGAATAGGTTTAGGTTAGAGATCAGAAGGCAATATTTTACAGTTAGGGTGGCCAAAATTTGGAACCAACTTCCCAGGGAAGTGGTCCAATCCTCTACCTTGGGCAAATTCAAGAGAAGGTTGGATGATCACCTGTCTGGGGCCTCTTCTAACCCAGCATTCATTCCTGCCTGTGGCAGGGGTCAGGCTAGATGATCTGTTCAGGTCCTCCTGACCCTAGCTACTATGACACTATGAAACTACATGGTTTTTTACTCTGCAACAGGATAGTACTTGTATTTAGATGTTTACTGCTAATTAGTCCACTGTGTAGTAAGTGTCTCGTGTCAACATGCCCAGGATGAATTTCATCCTGCAGGTACATTCATCACAGTATGGAAACTCTGGTCCAGAATTCTGAATTCTGGACTAAGAAAAAGCATTACCGTTCACTTTAACTGCTTCCAGTTGTTAGAAAAAAATTCAACTGTGAGAACTATTCAGAAATCAAGGCTACCCCTTAGTTGTACAATTTGAAGGATATGGAGAACAATGAATTACAAACAATCCTTATAAATAAATCATACAGTATAATTACCTACATGAACATGAAGTAAACTAGGACATATAATTACATTATTAAAATCCTGTTGTGAATGTACTTGCACACATATATACTGAAAATGACTATACCTTTGTGCCTAATCTCTTTAATTAGTTGTATCATAATCTATTAAATTGTGCTCATTGATAACTCTAAAGCATGTGCAAGTCTAAGTGCTGATTTTATATTTACACTAGCAAATTGCCTGTCATGAATGAGAGAGGGGGGTGGGCGGGGATGAAGCACTGCCACCCTGTGCCTTGTGGTGCCGTCGCTTCACCTCCAGCCCCATGCGCCCACCCCACACATGCCCCCCTACCCACTGTGCCTGCCCCCGTGTACCCCCCACCCCTTGCTTCCCCCTTCCCCCCCCATCTCCGGCCCTGTGGGCCCCCTCCACTCCCACCACTCCTGGTGCAGCCCCATGCGCCCCCCCGCCACTCCATCCCATGCTGCTGGTGGCTCCCAGGAATTGTGAGGGGAAAGGTAGCTTGGACACAGCAGGCTGGCAGCACCCAGCGGCATGCAACATGCCCAGCTATCTCTGCCTCCCCTCCCCCTCTCCTCCTCCCTCCCCACCACCTCCCCCTTTCTGTCAGCTGTTGTTGGGGCTGGGT
>NW_005842041.1:1583566-1586624 GCF_000455745.1 Alligator sinensis | reverse complement strand
AGTTTAACGGTTTCCGCCCAAGGCGGAGAACTCTGGGGATTTCTAAGGAGACACCTGTGCTCATCCCCAGAGAGTTGGGAACTTGATCAATTCCCAATAATCATCCCCGTCATCATAAAATATTGACGTAGAAAAGTCTTGCAAGCCCGACCATTCGTTCCGGCGCCACGTCCGTCATTACTTTGCTGTAACCTGAATGCGTGCACTCAACTCTGTAACTGAAGCTATATGCGTGTACTCAACTCTGTAACCGAAGCTGTAACGGAACAAAGGCTCGCCTGCATCGTCATCACTATCTAGGCGACGTAAATAAACAAACTCCTGTAACCTACACGTGTCTGTGCCTGGTTAATTCCACTCCATCCATCAATTACCCGCCTGCCGAGTTCAAAATCTAAACACTCCGGTGTGAGTCAGACGGCTGCCAGCGGCTGCTCTGATTCTCGACAATGCACAGTTGGCCCTGAGCATTACGGACAGACAGAGAGACTAAGGCTTTTATGACATTAGAATTTTAATGTCATTTTTATAGAATCATTACAATATGAAATATTTTGTATTTTACATCTCTTGTAAAATGTGTGAGTGACTTGCTAAGAAGACACAAGCAAGTGGTGAACCAGGACCTGTAAGAATAGAAATTGAAGGCCTAACTGTCTGAGAGGAACAAAAGTTAAGTATGTAACAGGGGGCTTTCTCGGGGCTGATTGAACCGTGGCCCGCCCACCTGTTTCTGGACTACCCGCCCGCCTTCTCGCCCGCCACGCCTTGTTGGAATTAATTGGTTAATGGATGTTAATAAGCGGGAGGCTGCCCATTTTCTACCCCAATGCCAGGGGCTCCATTCCTCCCCTACACCACAGCCCAAGCCTCGCTGATGGCACCATAGTTCTCATAATCACCAGCCCCTTTCTGGGCCCCAGAATCCTACTGGTGGACCCCTCTACGATCCTTCCATTCCAGCCGCCTAATCCGCCTTCATTCTCAGTAACATGGCGCCCTGCGCTGCTTCCCCCTCATGGGTGTGGTCCCCTCCCTGGGACCTTTGGCTCCTCTAGCCTTGCCCACCTCCAGGCCAGTCTGAACCCCAGGCCCTCAGCTCTTGGACGTTCCTCGCAGTGGGCCCCTTGGCCCTTCAACCCTTCCAGTCCTGGCCCCAGCATTGACCAGTCAGGGGAGATGTCAGTCAGGGTCGTGAGTCCATGGCCTCCTCTGGGGTCCACCTTCCAGACCCTCCGAACAAAGGGGTCACCCACCCAGTCGTGGGGGCTAGGGGTTAAGGTGCCCTGACCCACCTTTCACCAGGGTGGTAAATGGCCTGGCATTTCCTGGGGGCTCACGCGCCACTGGGAGCCCCACCAGGCCACCCACTCCCGGCAGGGTGCAGTTTTAGGTCATACCCAGGACCAGGAGCCTCCTTATCATCCCCTACAGCTCCTCCCTTACCTCCAGCTGATACTAGCAGCCCTACAGCCAGGCAATGTTGTTGCCTGGCCTCCAGCAACAGAACTGCCCTGTTTATATGGGCAGCCCTAGGTTCAAAATGGCTGCCCTCATCAGGCACCTGGCAGCTGCCAGCTCCAGGCCCGAAAGTGGCCGGCACCCGCAGTGTCCTGCCACAGTATGAAAATAAATACAGAGCTGCAAAGAGGTTTCCAGTTTGTAATTCTCTAATCTGTAAACTAGAGTAACATTTTCAAAAGCATCCAAAGATTCTAAATCCTGTCTTCAAAAATGATCAAAAAGTATAATTTGTGCAGTCAATTGATATAAATTGATATAAACAAAGCACAGCATGATTCTCCAGTAAATTTTCACTTCAGCCCATTTTCTCATGAGTCTTACTATTGTGTACAAATGATGGTATGATGGAAAATGATGATAATGATAATGATGGATTCACTGGTGGAATGAAAAGCTTGGGGAGACAGAAGTATTTTGCTAATGCAAAGCATTTCATTAACAGGGCATCTACGTGAAAACGGTCTGAGGAGGACTATATTTCTTTTGAACCCTGTTCTCAAATCCATCAGATAGGCAAACTGAAAGTAAGATAATCACAACTATGAAACAAATAGATACAACCCTGATGCACCACTACCCACAGCAGTATGTGGCTTTTCACTGATGTCTAGAAGTGCAGTAGATTCTGCTGTAACATATGCATTGTTTCCTGTTACCTTGAATATTAAATTCTGTGAGCATGCTGCAGTTATGTCACTGATTTTAGAATGGTAATACAATTTTAGGTATGTCTTGAAATTATTAATTTCTCAGGACTTAATCCTTTTGGAATATAATATACCGGTCTGTTTGCTTAAGAGAGACATTTCTGGTGAGGACTGTAGATTGAATACTGGGAACAAAAGGAATAGATTGTTAGAACTAGAAAAAAAATTGAAATTGGTTTCTTAAAAATGTAAAATGGCTAGAAACAGAGATAAATGATGCACTTATGTTTAACAAGAGTATGTTTTAGTTATCATAGATGTGACCATATCCAAATAACTAGTTTCCATTCATAACTTCTCCATTATTGCTTTATTTGAAATCTCATCCTCTTATACTGACATTCAAATATCAGAGCTTTGTGTAATTTGCTATCTTCTTTTTGGTCACTTTTTCCTAATTTTCTGGAAATATTGTCAGACAGTCTGAGCTCTCAGAAGAGTTTACTGGCATGCCTATAGTTCACATTACACAAATTATACCTGTTTTAAGGTGTAATATGGATGGAGCAGGCCTCATATGCCTCATGTCTACACCATCAAAAGACTGCACATGCCACAGGCCTATTCCATCAAGGCCAGTGAAAGTACTGGGCTCTTAACATCTCAGGACTGCCAGTAATATCAATGCCAGCAACCAGTGGAACTGGGGCTCCAAGACATCAGATTTGCTACTGAGAATAGAGTTTAGAACAAAATAAACTCCCCTAAAGTTAGTGATTACACAGATGAATTGAAAAGGGTTAACACAAACCTTTTTCTGTACAGGAGGGAGTAAGAACTTGAGCGCCAAAAGCCAGAAGCAACAGCGCTGCTATAACAATCTCCTG
>NW_005842041.1:1575726-1583535 GCF_000455745.1 Alligator sinensis | reverse complement strand
CCTGCTGATAGCAATGGAAATACACACTTATTCTTAGGGTACATATTACTTGTGATGGTCATATATATTGTATATACTCCGGGGCTGGGATCTGGTGGTGGTGACAGCTTGGTCTGGAGCCAGGGCAGAGCTGCAATCCACCATCTACATGCCCCAGGCAGGGGTGTACAGGAAGCTCTGCCTTGGCTCAGACCATGCTGTCACCGCTGCAAGATCCCAGCCCCAGCTCCAGAGCAGCTTCCTACCCAGCTGCAAGACCTGCCAGCGCTGCTGGGACCAGTCTCCGTTGAAAATCTTGCCCTGTGCTGTCACAGTGCTACCTCCGTGGAAACTGGCTGCAGCAATGTGGGAAGAGGCTGCTGGGAAGTGGAGTCTGGCCACCAGCCAGATCCACTATTTTGCCCACCCATCCTAGTGGATGTGAACTGCACCCTATGGGCAGGAGTGGAAGCAGTGCAAAGACAGCACAGCAGCCCTATGATGAACTTCATTACACAGCAGAGAAACTTGGACTGGGTATGAAAGGCTGAGGATGGCAAATTCATGTTTCTGAATCTTGTCATCTGCATACTTAAGTGGCAAGGTATACATTAGCAATGAAGATATTCATAGCTGAACACAGCATCCACTTTCATTGGCGCTGGTTTGGTTCTGGAAGCTGTCTTGGTATGGAGATATTATTAAGATGATTTGTTATTAATGTTCCCTTCTCCTGGACCCACATATCTCCATCTTTTTGACACTTATGAAGTGCCCAAACCTGTAGATACATGGTTACATATGTTCCATTAACAACAGAAAAGCGATATAGGATTCGTGCCAAAACATTTTGTTGCATCATTTATTTGATCAGAACATGTGATTTTTTTTTCTCACTATGGTTGTTCTTACCTCAAGTTGTTATTCATTTCCATGTTTATTATAAGCAATTTAATTAAATAAGGTGTGATATGTCGCTAAATAATACATCAGCTATGATAACACATGTATCAAGATGATAAACGTATCAAGATTATAGAAATAATGTCAGTAACTTTCTTTAATTAGAACAACTTTGTGATCAGAACTGTCAGGTCTTGACATTTTTCCTCTTGTTTAGTGTTGTTAGTAATTACTGAAAAATGACTGTCTCTGGGGTGCTAAAACCATGAGATGAAAAGCAATGCATTTCATAATATTGACTGATTCATTTCAAAATTGTAAATGGAAAGATAGGCAGTTTAGTAAGCAATCAACTTGGCTAAATCATGAGCTCTTTAACGGCTTGAAACTTCAGGGGATTTTCAAGAAGCAGAAACT
Organism: Alligator sinensis; assembly: GCF_000455745.1. Taxonomy (NCBI): domain Eukaryota; kingdom Metazoa; phylum Chordata; order Crocodylia; family Alligatoridae; genus Alligator; species Alligator sinensis. Next base: position 1,582,236 of record NW_005842041.1, on the reverse strand, counting down.
AGGTAACTGACTGAGGATGAATACAAAAGAAAAACACAGGAAACAAACAAAAAAGGCCAAGGCACAAAGTGAAATACACCTAGAAAATCATATAGAATGGGCAGGCAATTATTTGGGCCTGTGGGCCACATAGGGAGTTTTGGTGAGCTGTTGTGGGCTGCGTCAGCACTGTTCCCACCACCTCCACCCCCCTGTGCAGCAGCTCATCAAAACTCCCTAAGCAGCCCCATCCCAGCATCCCACCCAGGCGAGTCCCAGCCAGTCTCTATGGGGACTTGGGATTTCAGCATGGTGATAGTGCAGGGCCTAGGGTAGTGCCCATCACAGTGGATCATGGTTTTGCTTCACACTTGACCAGGATGGGGCTGGGATCCAGGGGAGTGGCATCCAGGAGCGGAAAGGGGGGACAGGCAGAGCCAGGGCTGGGATCATGGGGCTCTGACCCTGCACTGTCACCACCCTGCGATCCTAGCCCCAGCCCTGCCTGCATGCCCTGCTCCTGGATACCACTCTCCCAGATTCCAGCGCTGGCCCAATCCTGGCCAAGTGCAGAGCAAACCCATGATCCACTGCCTGCACACCCCCGCAACAGGCACTGGTTCTGTAGGCAGATGTATGCAGGGAGCTATTTGCAGCTCTGCCCCAGGCTCTGGAATAAACCATCCATGCAGCTACAGCACACCCCAATCTCTCACTCCTCCTACCCCTCTCTGTCTGAACTGTCCCTGCAGCTACAGCACGTTACATCTCTCTTTCTCTCTCTCTCCCCACTCCCTGCCCAAACATCCCCGCAACTACAGCATGCCCCAATCTTTCTTCTCTCTCTCTTTCCTCTCCCTGTCTGAACCATTGCTGCAGCTACAGCACACCCTGATCCACAATGTCCTGACCCCTTCAGCAGTTTACACCAGCTCCCACCCTGCATGCTGGAAGCAGAGCTGGACAGGTGCTGGCATCAGATGTTGATGCTGCCAGCTATTCATGCTGCTGGCAAGTTCCCAATGGGGATCAAGGTAGCTGCCTGGGACTGCAGCTGGCACACTGATGTAGCAGCATCAGTTGTGGACTCAAGAGGATGCCCTCATCCCCACCCAGAACCCACTGGCCACATCCACAGCTGATGCTGGCACCCACCCGGCACTGCTTCCTGTATACAGGGCAGGAGCTTGGGTAAGTTTCAGAAGGGGCCAGGCTATGCCTGACATGACCCAGTAGCCAGAACCACTGACTCCCTGCCGGCTGGGTCCCATGAATTTCCCGTGCCACTCGCATGATTGGGGGCAGGAGGGCAGGCCCTACAAGGAGAGGCTACAGGACCTGAACCTGTTCAGCCTCCACAAGAGAAGATTGGGTGGGGATTTGGTGGCTGTCTCTAAACTTACCAAGGGGGATCAGTGGGGAACAGGAGAGACCCTGTTCCCCTGAGCACTGCTAGGAATAACCGGCACAAGTTGACTGAGAGTAGGTTCAGGCTAGATATCAGGAGGCTGATACTTCACAGTCAGTGCAGCTAGGATCTGGAACCAACTTCCTAGGGAAGTGGTTCTCGCTCCTACCCTGGGGGTCTTCAAAAGGAGGCTGGATAATCACCTAGCTGGGGTTGTTTGACCCCAGCATTCTTCCCTGCCCATGGCGGGGGGTCGGACTTGATGATCTGCTCAGGTCCCTTCCAACCCTACCAACTACGAAACTATGAAACTATGACTGAGAAGGCTGAAAAGCAAATTTTGTTTGTGAAGTGGAAGAGAAGTCTCTGTAGTCCTTGAGTCTCTCTCTAATGGATTGACCTAGGGACCATCTCCCAACCTCTGTGGTCTTCCAAGTAAAACTGTGTCTCCAAATTACAACTTCTATCACTCCCACAGCATGCAGCTCCTTCTGGTATACCCCTTGGAACATGTGGCCCTTGGTCATTTTAAAGTTGGACAGCCCTGCCTTAAAGGAAGAGTTGGTTCACAACTCAGTATGGAAGGAAAGCTCCCAACAGACAATGCTTAAAAGGCCGAGAAGTTCCTGGTCATTTTTGCTTCAGGCTTCAATACCTAGTTTAACTGGGATTACATGGCTAACAATCTAACATACACAATTAACACGAACAACAGATGGATAAGAAATCAGGCTACAATAGGGACAGGCTAGACATTTTCAAAATCAGTCGGGCCTGATGATAGAGGTTAGGGAACTAAACAAAGCAAATCTCAGAGCCATTAGCAGTTATCTCTGAGAACTTGTGGAGGATGGGTAAGATTTCATATGACTGGAAAAGGGCAAACATAGTGCCTATGTATGAAAAAGGAGACAAGGAGGTCCCAATCAATCTAAAGGCAATTCCCAGAAAGTTACTGTAATAAATAATCAATTTATAAGCAACTAGAAGATAACAAAGTGATAAACTAATATAGATGTATCAAGAACAAATCATAGCATATCAGCCTAATTTCTTTCTATGACAGGGTAACAGGCCTTGTGCACAGGAGAGAAGCAGTAGGTATGATATATCTTGACTTTATGACAGACTCTGTCTCATGGCATTTTCATAAACAACTTGAGGAAATACAATATAGATGACAGCACTGTAAGAAGAAGGCACAAGAGTTGGAAAAACATACTGAAAGCGCACCCATAGTTCGCTGTCATACTGGAAGACTGTATCAAGGGGATTACTCAGGGGCCTCTCCTTGGTTTGGTACTATTCAAAATTTCCTTTAATGATTATGGAATATAGATTATGGAATATAGAGTTCACTGTTAAATTTTCAAATGATACCAAGCCAGGAGGGGTGACAAGCCCTTTTGAGGATCAGATTAGAATTCAAGGTAATCTTGACAAATTGAAGGCATGGTCTGAAATAAATAAGATGCAATTCACTAAGTACAAAGTACTGCACATAGGTAAGAATAATCAATAATAATCAGCAGCAGCCTTGCACAAGTTTTTGGGGGTGAGAAAGATGAACATGAATTAACTAGGTCAGACTGCCATGACAAAAGCAAAAACCACACAGATCATATCAATAGGAGTGTTATATCTAAGACATAAGTCAGATACCTTGCAAGCCTTTTCAGTGCCAAGGGCAGAGAGAAAGAAATATATTGATTGCTGGAGAGTGGGTTGGGTGGAGAGGGATGGGAGGAAAAGATAGGTTTTATCTGCCCAGGCTCTACTCACTTGAGCAGAAATTGCTACTGCTACTGCTTTAATAGCACGGGCTGGACTGCTATTGCCCTCCCATGGCAAAGCCTCATGAAGAGAAGGGACATCATTCTCTACCCTCCTACCCAACACCAGATACACTGCTGGGCATGGTACTGCCCTGCCTGGCTCCCTATGGCCAGGCTGCATTGCATACCATGGAAAGATTCCTGGAGAAAGGGGTACCCCTTCTAAGCTGGGACCTGGGGCTGGTGCCCCTCTTACCCTGCCCTAGCTATGCTACTGTCAGAAATAATCTTTCCACACTACTCAGCACTAATAAGGCCCCAGCTGGACTGCTGTGACAAGCTTTGGTCATCACAATTCAAGAAAAATCTGGGTCAACAGGATAGCATCCAAACGAGAGCAACAAAAATGATCACAGGTCTAAAAAACCCACAGAAGTTTGGGAAAATCCTGTTTGTTTAATTTAGAGAAGAGAATACTGAGGAGAAACACAGTAACAATCTTCAAAGATGCAAAGATGTATAGTCAGGGATGATCCTGCCTTGAGCAGGGGGCTGGACTACATGGCCTTGTAATGTCCCATCCAGCCTGACTTTCCTATAACCCGGTGAAAGAGGAAGGTAATTTTTTCTTCCCTTGTCTACTAGGGATAGGACAGGAAGTAATGGGCTTTAATTGTAGCAAATAAGTTTTAGGTTAGATGTTAAGAAAATCTTTCTAACTGTAAAGGCAGTCAAGCATTGGAATAGATTACCTAGGGATGTAGTGAAATTTCCATCCCTGGATGTTTTTAAAAACAGGTTAACAAACTTCTATTAGGAATAGTTTGGGTATAGCTGATCCTGCCTCAGGGCATAGGAATGAACTACATTAGCAATGCCCAACCTTTTAGCCCTGTGGGTCCAGGGTAGGTCAATGGGATGGATCTAGTCCGTGGACCTGATCCGGCATGCACGGGACTGAAGCCCAATGTGGTGTGTGATGGATTGAAATCTGGGCCTCCAGCCCTATCCCCAGCCTTGTACGTGCTGGATCAGGCCCTTCCATCCCAGTCCCAGCCTGTATGTATGCTGTATCAGACCCCAGTGCCCACAACCCTATATATGCCAATGAGATCCTGTGCACAGGACCACACCATCTGGCTATGGGGCTTGGAAATTTGGTAGTAGGGGAATGGTGGCAGCATGAATTGCCATGCCCCCCGCCCCTGCCAAATTTCAGGACCCTTATGGGTTAGATAACAGCTCCACTGGCCAGATCTGGCCTGTGGACAAGGGGTTGAACACCTTGAATTAGATGAAATCTCAAATTTCCACTGCAGCCGTATCTTCTATGATTGTGTGACATCCTGTGGGTTTTATGCTGCTCCATTTAGATCAATGTGGGTGTGTCTACATGAGACTTTACTTTGGAGCTGACTAATTAGCTCTGCAGTAACATGTCACAGTCTATTCATGCACTAGTATTAAGATGCAGTAAATTAACTAACTGCACCATAGGACAGTATTGTTGGGGTAGTACTATCCTATGGCAGTGTAATTATGTGCACTGAAGTGTGCGTGTAGACAGTGATAGGGACTAGCTGGGGCACAAGGCTACTCAATTGCGGGGACTTGCCACCTAGCCCCACGCTTTAGCACCCTTGTGCCCCAGCCAGCCCCTCTGCCGCTCACCAAAGCCTGGGCTGACTCCACTAGACCCCTCTGCCAGCCTGGGGCTGCTCTGCCCCAGCTTAAAGTGCTGAGATCCTGTGCACACATGTAAACACTGCATCCAGGAGCAGCTGACTCCAGCATAAACTGCACCAGAATTTTTGTTGCCTTAATAGCACACATAGATGTGTCCTGTGAGTCTTTCCTGAGTCTGGAATAGGAGAAGGGTGAAGTCCTATGTAAGGAACAAATTTTTGCTATTGATCAAACAAAATACAGACACTATTGCCTGGCCTGAATGAGCTGCAGAGACAGATTGTAGAACCTGCTGCACTTGAAAGACTGCCAATTGGTTGCCGATGCTTACTGCTACGGAGAGGAATATGGGCTTCTGTAATTAGTATCACCCTTCAGCTCTGACTAAAGCTTACCAATAGGCCCCAACTCATGACCCCTATCTTTAGAATAACTGAAAGAGATAGAATTGGGATAAGTGTTGATTGCTGAGAAATCATGTTACAAAACATACAGTTCAGGAGGATATGTGCCAGTTTGAAGCATTTTACTGTCTTAACTTAGAAAGAACAAGACCTCATTAATAGCACTATAAGTGCACACACAGCTAATTCCAACCAAAAAAAGGATGCTGAACAGTTAACAAAGCCCTTACCCTCACGAACTTCCAATTTGCAGATGCCTGGGCAAGTAGAGCACAAACCACACTACAGAGTGGCATCTGATCACAAATGGAATGGTTCCCAGAAACAGATGGCGTTTCAGGACACTTTGAAGGAAGAAAGAAAAAATAAATGACACAAACTTTTTTTTCCTAGATAAAACATAGTTTTATGTTGATGTAAACAGTACTTTGTGAAAGGGAATGATGATAACTACATGCATTAATTTACAGTCCCCCTCTAAGGTCTAAGAGGAAAGTGTTGAGAGACCTACTGATACAGAAGAGACTCATAAAATAAACAGACAAATGCCTGCTGGCAACTTCCCAGGCTCTGATGGATTCTCGTGTGAATGTTAGTAAACTTTAGTAGAGGATCACGCACCAAGCTTGCCAGTTTAATTGTTTCCTAGAATCCTCTCAAATTCCAAGATTGATGGGAAAAGCTGGTATTTCATCATTTGAAACCCAACAAAAACAAAAAAAGTTTGTACCACTTGTAGCTCTGTTTCTCTAATAAATATTGATTAAAGTTAATAGTCAAATATCTCTAATGCTTCTATACATGAGGAACAAGACAGGGGTTTTTTTTAAATCTGGCAAAGAGGGAATCATTTATAAGACTTAACTGTTACCCAGGAAATAAAGGTGTGGACATACAAGCTAGTTTTTACAGGAGAAAAGGGGGCATAGCTTTATTATGCATTTGCAGCGATTTCCCATATGGTGTATGCTCTTCTTACCCCACAGTTAACGAAAGCAAATACACTGCATGTTATCCCTCAGTGAGAGAGGGAAACCTACCATAGTTTAGTTTGCATCTATCAAAGAGTAACTAAAACTCTGTGTCTTCTTTCTATGAGGTAACTAGTTTGTGGGCTCATGCCCTAGTTCGTTACCATTTGAGAATTTTTGATGCCTTGGGAAACACACAACTGAAATCCAGGCTGATATTTCTTACATACAGCTGTATGCTAGGCTGATGTTTCTTATCTGTTAGATGGATCCTACCAATTAGCTAA
>NW_005842041.1:1572258-1575695 GCF_000455745.1 Alligator sinensis | reverse complement strand
CCTGCTGTTGATTATTCAGTCATTTAAGGGTGTATAACTATGGCCACTGGGGTACATGCAAAAGTAATTTAATATCATGTACCCATCCCTGAACACAGGCCATCAGTAATTGAAGAATGGAAAATAAGGGCAATCTTGAGGAGAAAAAAAAATTAAATGGGATAGAGAAGTGAAGACCAGAAACTGGTGGAGAAAAGAGGAGTCACATACTGCCAAAAGGAGTGACGGGAAAAGTGAAGCTATTGAGTGAGGGAGGTTTCAAAGGCAGCAACAATGAATAAGAAATTAGCAACTTTCAGGCAGCACTTGTTTTGCGAGAAAGGGTGCAGGTAGTCCAACAGGGTCAGAAGGGGCTTCATGAAATTAGAAGTAGAGTGAATTAGAATTTAGAGGAAGCAAGGAGGAAAGGGACTAGCTAAGGGAAGATGTTGCTGTCAGCAGCAATAATGGGGAGAAGTGCATAAGTATCTGGAAGACCCATGTTGAGAGATAATGAACAGCAGGGGGGTGTCCAGATGAGCATGCACGTGCAGTATGCAGCACTGCAGACCCATCTGTGGCTCCGCACATACTGCACATGCAGGGAGATCCCAGTGTCAAAAAACCCATGCTAGAAAAAAGCGGGGTGGTGCATGTGGTGGCAGCATGCACCACCCAAAACCAAAGCCTGGCTGGCCAGAGTCACACTCCAGCTGCCGGCTGTTGCCCCTAGGATTCTTTTTACCAGAGACCCCAAAGGATTGACATAGCCTTCGTCTGATTTGGTATCAAGCGAACTTTTAATAGTAACTCTTAGGCTTATTACAAGTATTCTTCCTTGCAATACGACCAGGCAAGCGGTTCCTTCAGGCATTACAGCAGCAACCTTCAGTGGTACCGTCCTCAGATCCTCTGCTGGGTGTGGGGGGTGTTAGTTTCTGGATTCCTCGCTGTTCAGACAAGAAGTCCAAGGCTGCTCTTGCCTCCCCCTCCTCCTTTGTTTGTCCATCACTTTTGTAATTTCTCTCATCCCAAATTGTCCTCTGGCTCAGTGCCAAGCATTCCTTATATGATGCACCAGTCCCCTGGCACTGTGCCAGCCACATTCCTTATAGGGAACCTGCTGTCCCTTGCTTGCCTAGTACCCCATCACAGCACTCACATCTCCCAGTGCCACAGGAAGTGCCCAGTTCAATTTTGTTGCTTAGTTCTGGGAAGGACTGGACTATAGCTAAAAGCCTTAGCATAACTCAGTTTGTCTGCTACACTGGCCAGGCTCCCTGATGCCAGACCACCACTGCTGGAGCCCTGGGAGGCCCCAGGATCCCAGGACAAGCTGCTGGGACCAACCAGGGATGCTGGCTCCAGCCTCCCCTACCCTACCCTACTCCTGGCAACTTGCCATGCACCAGAGCACACATGCACAGACATTCCCCAGGGACAAGTAGCCGTGCACAACTATGTGCTGCTGCTATTTGTCCCCAGGGAAATGCACATGAGTGCTTGTCTGGATGTGTTCCAGGAGACTATTAGACAGCAGGCTGTTCAGAGGGATCAGTAAGGATACTGATGGGAGACTGAAGGGGGAGAAAGAGGATATGTGACTGCACCAGTCTTTTGTCTCAAGATGCCACCTGATTGCCCAAATGTCTAATAGTAACCTCAAAAAAGTTCTCTGCTTCTCAGGGCAAGGAGGGAGGGGAGAATTCTACAGCCACAAAGTATGACGGGCTGTGGCACATTGTTCCCTGGAGCTGAGTGTTTCTAGAGGCTGAATACTGGGGGAACAGAAGAGAAGGGGTGACGATGGATGAGTGGTTACATAATACATGAGCTTCTGCAGTTAGGGAAGAGGCTATATTAATCACTACAAGGATGACCTGAAAGGAGAAATCCCTGTCATCTCCCATTTCTGGAACACCACTCTGGCCAGGAGCAGCAAATGGAACAGCCTATCTGTTATGGATGGTCACTTCCCCCTTTTATTCTCAGGACCCTGTCTTTCTAAATGGAGAGGGAATAAGAGGGATGGAGGTGTGTTGGGTGTCTCAAACTGACTAGCCTATTTGAACAGACACTTTTAATAATCGAGACATAAGTGACTTATCTCATATGGGAAAGTTCAGAGCTGGGGGAGGAGAGAATACAGGTATGGTAAAGAAAGGCTGTATGGGTGTGGGCATTTCTCCAGAAACAGCAGAACAGATGCAAGAACAGAGGTGGCAGAGATTAGAAAAGAGCTAGGCTTGGGTTTGGAACAGTGGATAGGGCATCAGATTTTTTGGCTAAGCCATTTTTCATTTACCCTATAGATGGAGGATGTGTTGAAGCAGGGGAACAGACAAAATTATCTTCCTGGTTCTTCCATCCCCATGTGCCTCTTGAAGAGTTAATGCTGGACTGATGATCCAGGAAAGGATGGAAATACGATTGCTAACTCTTTTAGAATCTGTTCTGGGAGGTTTCATCACATGACATAATGACGTTAATGACTTTAGGTCATGAAGACTAATACACATTACTATTACATTTTAAAATCCCACTGGACTACTGTATAAATCAGATTCAACATGTAATATTTATTTTAATGAATGAATGCCCCATCATTTATCTCCCCAGCAATTCTCAGCAATCTCCTTGAGATTTATATCTAATTTCTGGAGAATCTAGAGCAATCCTGGAAGGTTGACAACCCTAGATGGTCCCCCTTACTCCACACATTGCTGTGGTTGGGGGAGCAATGGACATGTAAACAGCTACCTGATTCTAACCTTCCTTTTTCTTTACTCAGCATTTTGGAAAACCAGGATTTGAACAACTTCCATGAGGAACTCAACCTTAATGGGGGTCAGACTTGGTGATCTACTCAGGTCCCTTCCAACTCTATCAACTATGAAACTATGACATGCATATAATTTTTGCATTTTAATGACCTGGGTACTTAAGTGTCCTCAGCTGCAAGGTGGCTGCAGTGATGCTTGCTAATGTTCATAAAGCACTTTAAGATACCTGAATGAAAAGAACCACCTAAGTACTAGGACTACACAGTGTTACTATTCTTTAAAGTACTACACTGTGTAAATGCAGAGTGTGTGTGAAGGGGAGCAAAGGCAGGAGACTGTTTTCCCCACAGGGAAAACAGTCTCCCTTAGACTTGCCTCAGGATGCTGGGAGACAGTGGGGAGGAAGAGGCTGTTCTGGAGCGAGTGCCAGCTCCAGATGAGCAGATGGAGCTCAGCATGAAGAATCCCCAAGCCCAATGGAGACATGGGAAGAAGTCCCTAGCCCGACGGAGACATGAGGAATGCCCAGAGTGTGGGGAGAATCTCCAAGCCCGACAGAGATGCTGAAAAACTTGGAGATGCAGGGAATGCCCAGGGGGCAAGGCAAAGGAAAAGAAAAGAAAAATAAACAGTCTGGAGCCGGGGAAAGGGGTGGGGGAAGGCATGGCGTAGAGG
>NW_005842041.1:1566720-1572248 GCF_000455745.1 Alligator sinensis | reverse complement strand
GGAGGAACACGTCGAAGACAGGCAAGGACAGCTGGGAAGCAGGCTGTTGAAGAGTCCCCAGGAGCAGGGGGACAAGGCTGGGAGGAGCCTGTGGGCTACAGCTGCGGCTGGGGACCAGGAGAGATACCTAGGTCGGGTAGGGAACACACTGGAGGCTAGCCAAGGAGAGTGGCAGGCAGGTGTCAACAAGTGGGAACTGAACAACAAACAGCAGTTTTGTTTTAAGTATAAGAAGAGCCACAGGTAGCAGTAAAGATGGACTTTATTTTTGTTTGTTTATTTTTGTGTGGATTATTTTCTTTTCTTTAACACCCTGAAAGGAATATTGGGTCTCAGGTGGCGTGAGGCTGGGATGCAGGGGATGGTGGAGCCCCATATTTTTTCAGTCATTTTTGGAGTCGATAAATATCTTTTTCTGCCTTGTTTCATGGCGGGCATCTTCCTGTTAGGAAAAGTGTGTATCCCTGTAATAAATAAGAAAAACTATACTTAACATCAAAGTCATGGCAGGAAAGTTTTTTATCAACTGGGAGGGGTTAAGGGTGAGACAGCACCCATAACCCAGCATAGCAGAAGAGAAGATGTCATCCCAGAATGACCTACAGCACCTATAGCACCTACAGTCAACAGTGTGTTACAAGTATTTTATAAAATGCCAACCAGGAATACTCCTGCACCTATTGATTTCAAATCTAGCATTTTCCTACTATATGAGTCTTGTAACTGTACTCACTACCTTATGTATAGAAAGGGCCCCATGGGAAACGTATAATTATTTTCTTAACATGATGTTGTTTCTACATTTAACTTCTAGCCTGAAGGATCCTGGCTAGACATGCCTCTCTGTTCTCTGAATATGATTATTTCACTGCCTAAAGAAGAAGCCTGATTTATTTTATGGAATCAAAATGGGTTTTAAAAGCATACTATCCCCAGTTCCAGCATGACCTAGCTAGAAATGGTAAGGCAAATTTAAATGCTTCCAACTGTGCATGGAAAGGAGCTGGGGGCTGAGTTTTTACTTTATCTTGTTTTGTTTGTGGGTTTTAAAATGTTATTAAGTCACCTATTTAAAAGAAAAAAATACCCATTTTCCAATGCACATGTAACCTATGTAGATAATATATGTCACAATGTTAGTTGAACTCATGCCTGTTCCTCAGAAATCGGTCATTTAAAAAAAAATCAAGCCTATTTCTTATTACAGAGAAAAGAATAGGTGACCAGTTAACTAAGAAGTACCACTGCTAGATGGAGATTTATGACAAGGAGTACAGTTTGACAGTCTGATACTCAAATGAAAAGTATCACTCCCACTGAATTTCATAGCTCTTGGCTGAATTACATCAGCCAACTCTGACATAGTGAAACAGATGTTCTCCCATGCATTTTCACTGCGGGTATCTGGTGTATTGATTTTTGCCTTTGACACCAATTTCCAGCCTGTCACTTACATTTTCTCTTGATTCCACTTGCCCTCAATGAAACTGATTCCATGCTAGGCAATATACGGTAACCACTACATATTTCCCACACTGCACATTTACTAGTGACTTACAGGGTGCATCTACATGTGTGCTTTAATGCGCATTAGCTTATTCTAATGCGCATTACAGTGTCACAAAAAGTACACTTTCACTAATGTGCATTAAAATAGGGTAATGTGCCTTTTTCTAGTAGCTCACAACGGAGGTATGAAATGTATTGTGCATTAGCAAAAGCACGTTACTGAATGTTTAGATACACTCATGGTGACTTAGTAGGGAGTGGACTTAGGTCAACGCTGAGCAGAGGTGTAGCAAGCTCCAAGGTAGGTTGGGGAAAAGGATTATCCAGATCACAGAAGAATTGGGGGGCGGGGGTTAGGGTTAGTGGGGAGGGTACATTACCTGTCCTTACTGTCTGCTACTGCTGTGACTGCTGCTCTAGCAGCATGGGGTCAGGCTGTTGCCATTAGGAAATAGGCTTGTGGCACAGCTGCTGCAGCAGCCCCATGGTGCAGGCTCCCCAGGGGCTACCCCAGTGTCCTGTTCACTCCCATCCCTGCCGGATATGCTACTGGGTCCAGGGCCATGACTGTTGTGGTAAAGACATACCATTTTGCTCACCACCCCATACCACCAGATAGATACACTACTGGGCATGTATACTGGACTGGCTGCTATGGTCAAGCAGCACAGGGCTATTTCTTCCATGGCAGAGATTCCTTGGATGGGGGTGCATTTCTGGCACCCCCTCTAAGACAACACTCAGGGTTGGTGCCCCACCTGCCCACCTAGTTACACTACTGACATTGCAGAGGGAAGGGGTTGGCACACAAAAGCATGTAATCTGAAGGGACTAATATCTCAAGACATATAAAAAAATATTTTTAAATTAACAAAACATGGATTTGCAAAATCTAATGAAACCACATATCTAATGAAACCACGTATATTTATGAGTTGGTAAATTCTAAATGTCCTAAGCTATTTTTAATCATAACTTCCCAGTTAATGTTTTTGTCATTACCATTAGGGCTGAGTAGGAATAGCCATAACTAAACTTTAGACCAAACCTTACTCCCTGTATATACTCTGGCTCAGGATCCAAAAATATATTTGCAAACAGTTTTTAAAAATTGTACTGAAATTGCATACTCAAGAAACCCGGTATCAGGATAACCTGTTCTCTCTTATCTGCAATATCAGCCCTGCATATATCCCATATAACCATAATATATTTAATGTTTAAAATGCTAATAATAGCATTTTAAGAATTTTTTTTGTGTTCAAGGGACTGTACAAACATTAATTTGTTCTATTTATTTAATCGATTGACATGGGATTGACATGGGATTTACTGCGAGAGGTGACTCTGAAAATGACATCATACAACGGGACATTTGTGTTTACATTTCCTATCAAATGTTGTTATTTCACTGTTAACACTATAATTAATCTCTTCTATCTGCCAGCTCTACAAACTCACATGAGGTCTGAAAGTCAAGCTGTGTTTTTTTTCTGGCTTGTGTACCATCAGTAACAGAGATTCCAAGTGTTGACTTCTACTGGCTTTCTACCAACTCCGTCATCTTCAACAAACACGTTTCCATCAGAGCTAAGACTTAGACTTGACACAGGTATAAATGACAGCATGATTCACAGCCAGTGGGGTTTTACAATAAAAGAGAGCTTAAATTAACTATCCTGTTGGTTGTTACTTTCTACTGCTGTAGTTAGGTCTCTGTATACTACTTTAGCAGTGAGAAGGGCTGATATTAAAATAATTCATTTCACACTTCTAAATCTGTGCTGCTTCTGCATACCTGAGAGTAGTAACATATTTTCACAAACAAGCAACTATTGCTTGTGTGACACAGAAGATGTCAATCTGCTGAATAAGAAGGTTGCAGTGTCACTTTTGGAGTAAAATTACACTTTAATGAACAGTACACTAGTAGAATACTAGGCAAGAACAACCATGGTTTTGAGAGGCTCTGGTCAAACAATATTTAGCTCAGTGGCATAAATCAAGGATTGGGGAAGTTTCAGCTAAGCACAGTCAAAAAGCCTGAGGCTGAATCAGAAACAGAGAAAATTAGGGTTGGAAGGGACCTCAGGATGTTATCTAGTCCAATCCCCTTCTCCAAGCTGAACCATCCCCAACTAGATCATCCCAACTAATGCTTTGTCTAGCCAGGTCTTAAAAACTTTGAAGGATGGAGACTCCACCACCTCTCTGGGTAACCTGTTCCAGTGTTTTACTACCCTCTTAGTGAGAAAATTCTTCCCAATATCTAACCTAAATTTCCCTGGCTGCAACTTGAGGCCATCGCTCCTTGTTCATCATCCGCCACCACTGAGAACAGTCTAGCTCCATCCTCTTTGGAACCATCCTTCAGGTAGTTGAAGGCTGCTCTTAAATTTCCCCTCAGTCTTCTATTCTCTAGACTAAATAAGCCCAGTTCCCTCAGCCTGTCCTCATAAGTCATGTGCCTCAGCCCCCAAAACCATTTTCATTGCCCTTTGCTGGTCTCTTTCTAATTTGTCCACGTCCTTTCTGTAGTGGGGGGCCCCAAACTAAACAGAGTACTGCAGATCTGGCCTCACCAGTGCTGAATAGAGGGGAATAATCACTTCCCTTGATCTGCTGACAACACTCAAACCAATGCAGCCCAGTATGCCGTTAGCCTTCTTGGCAACAAGGGCACACTGTTGGCTCATATTCAGCTTATTGCCCAGGTCCTTTTCTGAAGATCTGCTGCCTAGCCAGACAGTCCCTGGCCTGTACTGGTGCATGGGATTGTTTTGTCCTAAGTACAGGACTTTGCACTTGTCCTTATTGAACATCATGGCTAGATCCAGATGTGCAAACCTCTTTGCAGCACCACAAACCGCAGTGTGTGGTGCTGCTAAATTTTCAGTGCTGGGGAAAAATATGCTACTGGGAAGTACAAAGTTTTCATGCCTAGGGCTGGCTGCTCCCCTGTCTCCATGTGCCACAGCACAGAGGCTCCACTGTGGAGCCTCCATGTTGAGGCATGCAGAGATAGGGGAGCAGCCAGCCCAAGGCTGCCTGCTCCCCAGCCTTGAGGCACCCTACACCCCAGCCAGCTACTCTGGACTCTTCTTCTCCTCAGACTGGCTTCCCAGGGGATCCTGCCCATGAGTTCCCCAAGTGAATCAAAGTCTGGCTTTCTGAAGTCCAGGGTCCTTGCTCTGTTGCTGTCCTTTCTTCCTTCCTTTCCTCAGGATCCTGAACTCAATCATCTCACGGTTGCCATCTACTACTACATTCCCCATCAGTTCTTCCATTTGTGAGCAGCAGTTCAAAAGGAAATTGCCCTTAGTTGCCTGCTCCATCACCTGTACCAGGAAATTGTTCCCACCACTCTCCAAAAATGCCCTGGATTGCCTTCACACTGGTGTATTGTCCTCCCAGCAGATATCAGAGTTTTAGAAGTCCCCCATGAGAACTAGGGCCTGGTTCAATTCAGTCTTTTCAGGTTAATCTAAGCTGCATGGATTGAACTGACAAGCAAGTGAACAGACATTCACTTTGATTCCAGAAATGTAGCCACATGCCTGCAGTGGCCCAGGCCAGAAGCTTGAGGATACTAGCCAACTTGGGCCAAGGCTAGGCTAGCTACCCTGTAAGGGGGTGGGGTTTGAGGGGGAAATGCAAAGCATCCTGGGATGCTAGGGATCTGTGAGTTAACTTGAATCTGGAGGGGTTCTGGGACAGAATTTCAATAAACTGATTTAACCTAAATCAATTAAATCTGATACTACATCCATGCAGGTTTATCTTAAACTGGTTTTGACTATTTTGAAAGTGGTTTATATGCACTGAAGTTCTGTTGTGTGACAGATTTGAACTGGTTTCCATTCACTTATACTGGTTTATGCATAATTTCTGTCCCTAGCCTTCCTGTACCATGTCACTGCTAGGTCATGAAGAAAAGTGTTGGCAGCTACCCGTCCTCCTAGGACCGGAGTTAGGCCATTCCTGCCTGCCACTGAAAAATGTTGCTGACCGCTTCCCTA
>NW_005842041.1:1553279-1566699 GCF_000455745.1 Alligator sinensis | reverse complement strand
AGGAATTGGTGTCACACAGTAGTCAGTTAACCTTCTCTGCTCTATGCCATGGATTTCTCTGCTGCATGTCACTGATCCCCTCCATAGCGCCCCAGTCCTCCCTGTGCTGTACTTTACCCCCTCCTCTTCCCCGCCGCTCCCCCGCCCACACCTGGGACCCTATGCTAACTCTTGCCACAAAATTTGTCATTCCCTATCAGTGTTGGCCACTGGAATTGGTGATAGTTTGTGGCAGAGGTAAATAGAGGCTGCAGTATCTCTTACTGCAGTATCTCTTACTATGCTATGTACCTCATACTGAGGGTATGAGGTACATAGCATAGAGGTCTGGGTTGCTGTGGAGAGGATCAGTGGCCTGTGGTAGCAGCTAGGTCACAAATGGTGGCCCACTGTTTGTAAAAGTCTGCTGACCCCTGATAAGCAATTCTGCTGTTAACATAAATTCCATTAGTTCAGTCATCAGCTACTATATATACATATTTTTATTGAATAGATTTGTGTAAGTTTTCGTTCTTCTGCAGAACCTACTGCAGGAAGTTCTCTGATGTTGTACAAAAGTATTATAGCTCTTGGGGACACTGAATATTTTATATGAATGAGTCACTGGGCTCTGATTGTCCCACAACCCAGCCCAGCCTGGGTCATGGAACAATCCTCGCAGTGCAGGAGGGAGGTCTGTTGCAGGGCTCCACGTGTGCCAAAACACATCCAACCTGTGTTGCCACCGCTCCACATCTGGCTGCTTCCCCCCCCCCCCCCCCCCCCCCCCCCCCCAACAACAACTATGCATGTTCACATCATCCCTACTTTTGGCACAAGTAAATAAAATTCAGAACTAGGAAATGGTGATCCACTTCTGATATAGATTTTAATCCCAAAGTGATTCAAAGTCTTATTTGCATCAGAACATTTCTATGTATTTTAACTTTGACTTTTTAAGTACCAGTTTTATAAAACTTTCTAGTTTTAGCTGGGAAGCAGAAGTACTGAAATAGCCTGAGAAAAGTTCTTATTGCCTTTCCAGCCATGACAGGAAGTACAAAAGTCTCATGAGAGAGCTTGATCTCTTCCTGGTTCCCTAACCAAAAACATTTAGATAGGAGAA
This sequence comes from Alligator sinensis, assembly GCF_000455745.1. Classification (NCBI taxonomy): domain Eukaryota; kingdom Metazoa; phylum Chordata; order Crocodylia; family Alligatoridae; genus Alligator; species Alligator sinensis. The sequence goes on along the minus strand of NW_005842041.1, from coordinate 1,565,594 downwards.
ATATTCAAAAGGGTGTTTTTTATTCAGGTTGTATGAATCCAAACTGAGTCTTCAAATACTGTGATTGTAATACAACCTAATTATATATATTCATTCCAAAATGTATATTAATTCCAAAATGCAATGCTACTTGTTTATTGGTGCTGCTACACAAATTAATGCAGTAGTCAGTAGTTAGCAAGAGGTAGTGATAAGATCAAAACTGTTAAAAACCTGTGCCTTGTGTGTCTAGTATGAAAACAGAGCTGTGTTTTACATGGAACAGTGATAAACATGAATCGCTGTTGGGTTTATTTTTAAAACCTGATACCTAACCAGATAAGATCAGTTAACCAGTGACTTAATTCAGTCAAGTCTCTTTATGTTATCAGAGAGACTGAAAGGTTAGAGAGAGGTTGACAATTGGTATCACAGTCATATTATTAAGTACACTTCCTTCCCAACTATGGTTTCCTCAAGGGTATCTCACTTCACTTTTTGAGGAAGAAATTTCTATTTTTCTTCCTCTAAACCATGGTTTTTGGCCCCATTATAATTCCCATCAAGAACAGTTTTCACAAAACACAATAGTAAATATTTAGGACCCAAGCACTACAGACAAAACAACAAATAGTCTACATGCTTGCTAAGGGTACCACATATTATCCATCATCTGCATTAGTAACTGCCAGATACAGGATGCGTCTACATGTGCTATTAATATAAGGCAATAAACTCTGGTACCGTTCACACTGGAGTTTAGTGCTTCTGGGACCACCGCATGTTGAGCTGTGGTGGTGCAGCCCCAGCTGGCAGGGAACCCAGCTCAACGTGTTGTGGAGGGGCTGTCTGGGGCATAATGGTGCTATAATATGGGGCAAGCTGGCAGGCAGCCACCATAGGATATTCATAGATTCAATCATAGATTGTAGGGCCAGAAGGGACCTCGAAAGATCATTGGGTCCAGCCCCCTGCACCAAGCAGGAAAGATAAGTGGGGCTCAGGTGACCCCAGCAAGGTGACTGTCTAGTCTCCTCTTGAAGATTTCCAGGGTAAGTGATCGCACCACCTCTGGAAGGAGCTTATTCCACAGTCTGGACACCCTGACCAGACTTTGTGTGTGTGTGTGGTTGGGGGGGTAAGCTGCTACCAGGTGCCCTCTCAGCCTTCTTTTCCTCAGGCTGAAGAGTCCCATATCCCTCAGCCTTTCCTCATATGGCTTGCCTTCTAAGACTCTCATCATACAGATGGCTCTTCTCTGGATTCTCTCAAGCTTGTCCATGTCCTTGTTAAAGTGCGGTGGCCAGAACTGGATGCAGTACTCCAGCTGCGGTCTCACTAGTGCTGAGTAGAGTGTAAGAATCACCTCCTTGGTTTTGCTGGAGATGCATCGATTGATGCATGCCAGGGTATTATTTGCCTTACTGACTACAGCATTGCACTGCCAGCTCATATTCATACTGTGGTCTATTGTTACCTCTAGGTCCCTTTCATTCATGGTGCTAATCTGTTTGGTGCTGCCAAGCCTGTAGGTGTGTTGGGGGTTGCTCGTCCTGAGGTGGAGCACTTTACATGTCCCAACATTGAACTTCATCACATTCCGATCTGCCCAGCTTTCTAGCCTGTCTAGGTCTTCCTGTAACTGCAGCCTATCTTTTAGCATGACCATGCTCCCCCATAACTTGGTGTTGTCCTCAAACTTGGCCAGTGAACTCTTCACCCCTACATCTAAATTGCTAATAAAGATGTTGAATAGTCCTGGACTGAGCACTGACCCCTGTGGGACACCGCTGCCCACTTCTCACCAGAATGACACAGATCTGCTCACTACAACTCTCGGAGTCCTATCCTGCAGCCAGTTTTTCACCCACCTGACTGTCTTGGAATTAAGTCCACAATCCTCCAATTTTCTTGCGAGGACTTTGTGGGATGCTAGATCAAAGGCTTTTTGGAAGTCAAGGTATACAAATGTCAACCTGCTCTCTTACGTCCAGGTGGCAAGTTACCTGGTCATAGGGCAGTACTATCCTACAGTTGCGTTTATTAGTCTACTGCAGCCTAATAGTGCTGCATGTGTAGACAGTGATGCTTTACTGCTGAGCTAATTAGTTGGCACTGCAGTAAAGCATTTTATGTAGATGTACCCAAAGTATATGTTTCTCAATTCTTTATTCCCGTTCAATGCAACCATGAACAGATCCAGGAATTTGGAAAGTGCAGATGGTACAACGCATCAGCACATATAACAGAGTACCTATTTTTCTTCAGTACAAAAGAAACAAGATGGCTTACTAATATGCAAAGGGCCTAGCAGTATATTATTCAGTGCAAAACCAAATACAATTTTACTGGAATGCACACTGATTTCCAAATGATATATTAAATTTTAAAAAAATCACAACAAACTCGGAAAAGTAGTCAAAATAAATTATGTAATTAGGCTTTTAGTCATGATAGTTAAATGTGCATCTCTTATTCAGATATGTAAAGCAAAATCTAACTTTCTTGTGCATCTTGACTGTGCATCCAATGCTTCACTGTGGACGTATCTACATGTGCTATTAGTGTGACACAATAAAATCTGGTGCATATTGCGCCAGAGTGTATTGCTTCTGAGAGCTGTGTTCACATGTGCACCTGGGACTGCAGCACATTGGGCTGGGGCAGAGTAGCTAGCAGGGGGCCACAGGGTTGCTCTGACCCAGCTCAGTATGCTGCAGAGGAGCTGGCTGGGGCATGAGGGTGCCCCAGGTCAGGGCTAGTCAGCAGGCAGCCTCTGCACTGAAGCACCCTTGTGTCCTAGCCAGTCCTGTCAGTGTCTATACATGCATTGCGGCACACTAAATAACACCACCATAGGGCAGTACTTGTGTTGGGCAGTACTATCCTAGGGTGGTGTTAATTAGTTTACTATGGCCTACTAGGACTGCACATACGAATGTTGATGTTTTACTGTGGAGCTAATAATTCAGCTCCGGGGTAAATATCTTGTGTAGATACACCCTATCAGTCATTTGCACACATGAGTTAGCATTCACCTGAGTTAATATGCCCACTCCTGAGTTAAGGTTTTTATCTAGAGCTAAAAATAGTCTGCAGGACTATGACATAGAAGAGATATGTTACCAGGAATAATGAACAGATAACAGAATTGCAGAAGAAAGGTTAGCTTTATTAGTAGTACATCAAGTCCATTAAAAGGAGAGAGGGTCATTAACACCTGTGGATTGAAGACAGATTAGCAGGAATTGGGTAGATTAGATGAGCCATGAAGTCAATTGACTCCCTCAGCTCTGTTTGGATAGAAATGCTGAGGTTCCTCTCCTCCCTTCTTCCCTGTAGTTGGTTTTAAAGTTTGGGTGGAGCAAGAATCAAAGAGGGATGCAACTGCACCACTCCTCCCTCTCCCCATGTCTGCCCCAAGTGCAACACTTTATGCAGTTTGAGGACTCTTGTTTCACTAGGCTACCTGAACCATGTAAAGTTGCAAAGGGCTGGTGTTAGAATAACCCACATAAAGAATTTACCAACTAAATCCCTCTTGCCCTCTCCCCACTTCACCTCCCACCCCCGCCAGGATTTCCAGAATCTCCAAAAACTCCACCAGTACATATAATACATATAGTGTATATATCACATTTATTTCAAATATTCCATGTGTTTATAATTCCCCACCTGTCACAACTGGCCTGCCAAAAATATTAACCAGCAGATCCTGCACCTGGGACTTACAAGGGAAAACATCCTTTGTGTTTGTATCATTATTGAGCATCCCGCTTGTGAATGACTCCTAAATGAAACATGGTTAACAGTCTAAACAAAAATTGCAACCAAACCGACCAAATACTGCAGAGGGATTTTCAAAACACATTTAACCTGGGTATCTGCATATTATCTAAAACTACGCACCAGGTCAAGTAAACTGAAGGCTCAGTTCTTTCAAGGAAAGTTTTATCTATTCAGATATGAAAAAGAAACACTGATCTACAGATTAAAATTTGACCTTTCTGTTGCACTTTTCTGTTATACTGACAGAAACACCAGTAACAGTGGAACTATCTAAACCGGTTTTATTATTTGTTCACCTTAAAAAAATCTAGAGGTTTGATTATATGAGCAAAAATATAAGACCAGAGGAACTGCCTAGCAGTATTTTCTCCAACAGAATACAGTGCTAGATGTTTTGAAGGAACATGTTAGAATGGACACCAGTAAAATGACCTACCTATAAGGGAACATTTTTGTCTTATCTCCCCCTTCAGTTAGTGGCTGATTTACACTTAGAAGCATGAAGGTTTATCATTATATTTTTAATCCTCAGCTAATGTAACTGTGGAGAATCATGTTATTCATAGAAATATATAATCCTCTTTGAAATCCTATTAAGCATTTGAGTCTGTGGTAGCTTGTGGCAATGAGTTCAGAAGACTAATTATGCATGATTATTCCTTTTATCATTTTGAAAATTGTTGCCATTTAAATTCATTGAAAAGTCTGAGCTGATTTTTCTTGATTATCATTATTATGAGAGGGTAAATAAAAGTGCCTATTTGCTTCCTTATATGCCAGCACAGTGTTTTGTATAGGTGTATTGTGCGTTTTATTTAAACGAGATAGTTCCAGTTTTTCCATCTGTCCTCAAACTGAAGGTTTTCTAAGCCTCTGATCACTTGTCACTCATCTCTAAATCTCTTCTATTTCCACTGCAGCCTGAGCCGGCCAGACTTGAACACAGTATTCCCAGTAAAGGCATACCACTGATTCTAATGAGCATGTTATTATAGTAGTTCCAGTTTTATTTTTCATTTCATTCATTATCCAGCTTAACTTCTCTAGTGAGCTGTTTGGTGAGAGACTGTTTTGATGTCTATGTGCTATGCCAGTGTTCACAACATGAAACTAAGTGTCCTGAAAGAGATCCTGTGAAAAATTTGTCAAAGATCTGAAATATACCCATTACTTACCCTCAAAGAGTCATCACATAAGGGACAGGGATCCTGAGGGCATGTCTATACCCTCAAAGGACTGAGCTAGGCAGTGACACAATAGAGGATGTGAACCACTTCATGTGTGCTACACCCAAAAAAGGATGTAATGTAGTACAGCATTGGGCATGTGCTAATCAACTTGCCCAAGAGAGAAGAGAGAGAAAGAGAGGAGAGAGAGAAAGAGAGAGAGAAAGAAAGAGAAAGAGTTGTTATTGGTATGTGTCCAAAGCTGCACTATGGTGGCTATGCGGTATCTGTTTTGGGGCATAGCATGCACAGAGCAAGCATACCATACCTCCTTATGGTGTTTCCTAGTGTAAGACATTGATGGTGTGGATGTACCCAGAGTCCTCTAAATCTTCTGCTCATTACACGCAAAGGCCTGCCTCTTTGCACCTGCCTGCAGCCAATAAGGCAATGGATACATTGCCCCCCAATAACATACATTTCTGCTCCCACGCCCTCCCCTCTCCTGTCAGTTCTGTCCAGTTATTTGGAGACAGGTAAAAAAACAAAAACACCAAAAAAAACCATCGTGCTAAATATTTCCATCCTTACCTCTGAGGCCTTCAATCAGATTAACATTTGAAACTACAAAAAGGAACTTTTTGTGAGAAACCTCCCTCCAATCACAAATTAAAACCCAGGAAATTCCCAATGACACGTTTTAACTCCCTGAAAATACATCAGACTGGTGTTGGAGGAGAAGTCATGGGAACACCAGAGAGATTTTAGAAAGAATATCAGACACTTTGGTGAAGTAGCTTTATTTTGCTAAATACAGGGAGTGTCTCTCTTCGATAGGTGCAATAAGGATGTGAGAAGGAAACCCTTTAATTTTGAAACCTAATCGTCAGGCCTCTAAACACAGATGTGCTCAAACAAGAAGCGTTTGATGTCAGTAGGCAGACAAGGTTCTTTGGATGAATCTGATAACTTTTATTAGACCAACTTAAATAGTTGAAATTTTTTTTTTTAAGCAAGCTTTCGGGTTTGATGTCAGTAGAAACATTTTGGTGCACAGGTATGTTGCATTCATGTCAGATGACCTTTAGATGGTGCTATTACTGTACGTACGTGCACCAACTGAAGGGTGTGTGGCCATTTCTGTTTCATTTCACAGGGAAAGAGGTCGCTTTAGTGAGTGCACACCCTTGCCATAGCTTTTAACTTCCTTTATACAGAAGTAGTACAAAGCTTGTGAACAAAACTGTTTACATTTCGATGCGTAGGTCTTAAGAGTTACCAGTTTCTCTAAGGATCCCTGGTGGCTGGACATGCACCGTGTTTTCTTATTATTGTAATGGCTTCCCCTTCCCACACCAAATGGCTTACAGACAGGTGTCACTTGAGAGGCACTGGGAACAAAGAAAAGTGAAAAGATTTGGGCTGTGGTACTGCTTGAGGCCCCCTGGGGTTTGTTGGCAATTTCACATGAGGGTTGTGACTGTTTATTGGATTTGGCATTGAGGTCTTGCTTCATTCATTCAAAACTCGCTGCTGTTACATTATACATCAGTGGCATTTGTCAGGAGACAATTACAATTTTCAAGAATATTAAATTGTCATTCTTGTAATATTTTAGTGTACAGATTCATAGGACATTTGGGGGGAAATATAAAGACACAGCTCAAGAATAAGATCTTCTGATAGTAGTTTCAGTATTTCTGTATTTTGCTATGACACTGCAAAATAAGGAAATGTCACATGTGTACACAGGTTGTAATCATATAAACAAAGTACTCTGAACCTTACTTTTGAGTTCAGTGTAGAGCATGAGCACAAACATTCAGCGTGATTACTCAGGCTTATCTTGAGTATGCAGTGTTTTCTTTTTCTACCAAACTCTCCTACAAAAATGGCTATGTAAACTATTCCCTGAACATTTGGGTAAGTTTTTCCTTACAGCGCATACTGGCTCTCTCTGATCTTCAAAGGAAAGATTTATTTCAATTTGCCTTTTTTTTTTCCCCTCTTGCTAACTCAGAACAGGTTTATGTGAGTCCCAGTTTCTATGAAAAAAAATACACTCAGCTTCATACTCATATGGAAACCTGACTGGCATGACTCAACTGAACGCTCAGATCTAAGTTCTATAGCTTGGTTTCTAGGTACTATTCCAACTGCATTTAGACACAGATCTAACTATTCTCAGTTGGGAAAGGTCTTCATTTTCTCTATGTGCAAGCATCAGGTCTGGGCCTATTCTGTATCACCTCCAAGGTACTTTCCATATTTATTTAAATCTAAGATGACCCTGAATGTAAGACAACCCTCAATAATACGATTCTATATATGGAACAATTTTTAATTTGTTATAGTTTTCCAGGTATAGAATCTAATTATCAGGGTTTGCCTTGAATTCATCCCCCTCACACTGCTACAGCAGGGTAAATATTGGCTCGGGGGAATTCCCCCCCAGCTTCCTCCCTGCCCTTTGAAACCCCTTCTTCCCTGTTTAGTGTCAGATCTTGCTCAGGCTCTGTTCCCTCCTTGAGCATGTGGAAGTGAACTTTGCATGACAGTAAGGTAGGGAGTCTGTAGCACAGGCTAATTTGAAATACAAGGGACAAAAAACACTGATTTGAAAAAAAACAAACATCTAGTAATTTGCATATATGTAAATTGTCATAAATACCTATAGACTTAGCTCATCAAGAACTGATGCATTTTACCCTTTTTGCAAACTGCTGCATATTTCAGAACAGGTACTCCATAAGCACACTTTTGAAGAGCACTTTTGTACCTACTTGTATATAGTACAAACCATGCATATTAGTCAAAAGCCAAAAAGCTCACATTTATCATATAGTTCATTGGGCTGGGCCCCAGCAGATTCAACAGTGTTTCAAGCCATGGTAAACCCATAGCCCAGTACCACTCAGTTATGTGTGTGTACTCCAGATACCCTCCACAAAGGATCCAAAGTACTAATTAGCTATCCACTTTCAACTGGAACTAGGTGGTCTTGTCACAAGTCCTGGGACCTTCCAAAATTTATATGCAGAAGAGGCACAGGGGCCTCCTGGCCTGCTTCCATCCCATGGAAGGCAGAGCCATGCCAGTCACATGTGACAGGCTGAGAGAGGCAACAATGCCTCTCACCTACATAGCCATTTGGTGATGTTTGCCAGACATTTAGGCTGGTGAAGAAAGATGAATAATTTGGAACAGGAAAGAAAGCTGATGGTCAGCTGTGGGAGTGAAAAGGAAGTCAAAATTTCTTCAATATAGTGGTTCACCATGAGTTGAAAAAGAGTTGGTGCTGACAGGGGACTGAGTGCAATGGGCACTTTATCTTATTCAGATTGGTTGACTAACCTAGTCTTGTGGTAGGTTCCCATCAGCATTGAAAGCCTGATCAATGCCTTGAAGGCAGAGAAAGAGATTGACAGATAATTGGGGTGTGAAGAGTGAAGGAGGGATACCTGAAGCTCAAACCAATGGGACTGGTGACAAGTAAGCATGAGGTGGAAAAAGATTTGAAGGGCAGAAGTGAAGATTTGGAGACAGGTGGAGAGTGGACAAAGGTGACAAAGAAAGGAAGAAAGAAGGTGACAGCAGGAGCAATGGCAGAGGCAACAATGACAAGAATGACAGCACCAGAAAGAATACAGGAGAGCGGGAGACAGCAGGAGAAGGTATGTTGGGTGAGAAGCAGAGGAGAGTGGGAGCACAATACCAGGCCTTCACACTGGAAGTGGCATGGTGGGAAAACATGGAAGAGGCACTGAGAAGAGGCTGTGGATAAAGGCAACTTTAACCAACTATAGGAGGCAGATAGGAATGACAATGAATAGATATGATTTCCTGGAGAAGGTACTGTTTGAGATTTTGGAGGTGCAGGTGGAGCATCTCACCAGCCTGATTGCTTTCTCAAACCAAAAGACTTGGGAATTGCCTTACTGGGCTGGAGAAGGGTATGAGAACTTTTGGAAGAAATATGCAAAGTGTGGAGGAAACTTACCGGAGGCGGGAGAGAGGTGGTGGGACGCTGGTAACAGTGAAAGTGGGGTGCTTCCGCTGCCGCGGATGAAGATCAAAAGGAAAACCTGCGGCGGAGCCAGGAGGAGCCGGGAATGGCTCCCATGTCTGTTTGGGCACACTTTGTAAAAGCATGCCGGGGGTGATTGGCCGGGCAGCTACCTGGCGCCGGGATAAAAGGCCTGACAGGAAGGAAGCTGGGGGGGGGGGGGGGCCGGAAGAGGGGGGGGGGGCCGGAAGTAGTGTCCCCAACTGGCCCGGAGAGGCCAGAGAGCTCAGATGATCTTGTGGAGGAGGAAATGTGGTGGAGCCCCAGAGGGGGGAGCACAGAAGGCAAGTCAGGCCAGCGAGGGCCCAAGGAGTCGCTTACAAGGCCAGGGTGGGTGGAGACCAGCAACAGCAGTGACTGAGAGACTGGTGGAGATGGCGGAGCCGGAACCTGGACACAGATGCCAGACAACAGGTACCAAACCTGGGGAGGGAACGACACGACAAGGGGGCCCGAGGCCTGGGTGGAGTCGGGCACTGCGTGAACCGGGAGGCACAGAAGGGCGGCAGTGGATGCTTGGTGCAAGTACCACCTGTAGCCCACAAACACAGCCCCTAAGAAACTGAGGGTCAGTGAGGGCCAGAACACTGGCCCCGATAGACAACATCACGGTTGGCATTAGGCGGGGTGCAGGGGAGGTGGAGCCCCAAGGAGCAATAGCCACAAGGACAATCGAGGGAGAGTACCAGGGGAGACAGGACCAGACATCGTCCTCCTGCTAGAAAACCAATCACCAAAGACATGGCAGGCGAGACCCCTTGGAAGCTGACCCAAGGCTGCTTCCAGTAGCCTGGCTGTGCAGCCCAGGAGGCAACAACAAGATTTGAAAGAAACTCAGATCTGGGACGCTTGGGTGGGGAGAGGCACGGAAGTTTACACAGAGAAGTGTGGGAGGGAGAAATTAGAAGGAATAAAGTTTATAGCAGGGGAGAAGTCAAGAGAAAGAGTAATTATAGTCTGAATGTACACGGATTTACTAGAGACAGAAGACATAGAAAGATGAATGGAAAGGTACGTCCAAAGGGTAATGCTGGTAGAGAAAGTAAGGGATAAATATAGTATCTGGATGGCATCTTGGAGTGCATGGGTAGTGTTACAAGCAGATGAGTGGAGCCCAGATGGGGTGCTGCACCTCCCATCAGTGATCCAGACTGGGGCACATTGTGGTTTTATAACATTCTGCGTGCAACCAAAAAAGGTAGTGTGCGCACGAAAAAGAAAGTGGGGGGGGGGGGGGGGGGGGGGGGGGGGCAGCACCTGTTTGTATACTGTCCTCTCACGGTGTGCTGCAGATGTGAAGGGATGGAGCACAGAGCAGCAGAGTGCCAGGAGTCCCTAAAATGCACTATTTGTAAGGGCAATGGACCCTTGTATCATAGGTGCCCCAAAACCTTTGCAAGTGTAGTCAGAGCCCCTGAGGAACAGCAAAACCCAGAGCTGGAATGTAGAAGAGAGGAGGGATTGGCCACCAAGGTAGAAGTGGTGGGGGAAACCCTGCAGGAGGATAAAACAGAGAAGGAGGAGGGCACAATTTCTGTGACTGAGGCAGTACAGAAGGAGATCAGAGATGGAATGGAAGGGAAGGTGGGAATAGCAAACAGCTCAGACATGGAGGTGGGGTTGGAGAAGAAAGAAGACAATAGACAATAGGAATGGAGATGGAGCAAGAGAAAGAACCAGAGAGAAAAGCGCCAGGAAAACGAGGAAAATGCAGGGGCTGAAGACCAGGAAGAAGTAACCTGATAATGAGGGAAGAGAGCTAGAGAAAAAGCCAGAGAGCAGTTTCCTGCTGCTAACACCTCTGGGCTCCAAACCAGAATGCAGTCCAGAAGGTGGGAAGCAGTGGGTAGGTGGGAATATGCAAGCCTTCCTTAATATAAAAGCAATCAGGCAACTTACTAAGGCTACAGGAATGCAAGTGAGGGAGGGGCAGGAGTTGACCACCCATAGCAGTAGCATAAATGAACCTTAAAGGGATAGGTGCACTCAGCTCAAAACAAACATGGACAAATGTCAACGGACAGGTATACTTATTTTAAAATGAGCATAAATGGCATTGGCAATACTTTTGCTTAATATCAGGAGTATCTTAACAAGGAGAAGATGTGAACAGATTGAACCAGTGTTGAGCCAAATGAGAACAAAGCATCAAGGGTAGCAATATTATTCAAGAACCCAGAGTTGAGGGCAAAGCAGGTAGAAGTCATCAGTCGCAGATTGCAATGAAAGATGCTATCAGCCAGGGCAACAGAATTAGAAGTTTTCAGCGTATATGCACCACCGAAGAGGGAGGGAAGGAATGCACTGCTTAGAAAGCTAGTGGTTTATGTAGTCAGAGGGAGACCATGCATAATAGCAGGAGATTTCAATTGCATGATTGAAGTGGGCAACAGAACAGGGGAACCAGGAAACGGAGCTTTAGACAACCCATCCAGACTGTTAACAAATATAATTAAAAAGAGGAGTTGCTAAGAGATGTGTAGGCAGGGGAGAATGTTCTCACTAGAACAGACTCCAGTGGAAAGAAACAATCAAGAATCGACTTTGTGCTTATATCAAAAGAAATAAGGATAAGGAAGAAAGGAACCATACATGTGGCTTTTAATGATGCTGAAGGTGGAAATGTGTCTTGGTAACAGCCCCGTGACAGGGAAGGGATGGAAGTTAAATGTGTGGCTGTTACAGGATGAAGAGATATGTCAAACATACCCAAGGCAGTATGAGGTATGGTGAACACTGAAGAAATATTTCAGGAGTACTAGAGAATGGTGGGTGATGATAAAGACAAGAGAGAATTCTCCGGGAAGAAAGGCTGAAGATGCATAGGGGAAAGAACAAAAGTGCTAAGAGAGCTGCAGAGAAAAATGCAGGAGCTGCTAAAAGAAGCTGCAAAAGGAAGGTTCCCCAGGGCTCCGTCCTCGGGCCTGCACTATTCAACATCTTCATCAGTGACTTGGGCGAGGGGGTAGAAAGCACCCTGTTCAAATTCGCAGATGACACTAAGATGTGGGGTGAAGTGGGTATGCTAGTAGGAAAGAACAGGCTGCAAGCGGATCTGGACAGGTTACAGGGGTGGGCCGAAGAGAACAGGATGGGGTTCAACACTGACAAGTGCAGGGTAATGCACCTGGGGAGGAAGAACCAGTGGCACACCTACAGGCTAGGGAACTCCCTTCTCGCCAGTGTCGAGACAGAAAAGGATCTTGGAGTCATCATTGATGCCACAATGAACATGGGCCGACAAAGAGGGGACGTGGTCAGGAAGGCCAACCATACCTTGTTGTGCATCCACAGATGCATCTCAAGCAGGTCCAA
>NW_005842041.1:1550198-1553136 GCF_000455745.1 Alligator sinensis | reverse complement strand
CTACGAGGAGAGGCTGAGGGACCTGAACCTGTTCAGCCTCCAAAAGAGAAGGCTGAGAGGGGATCTAGTGGCAGTCTACAAACTAGTCAAGGGGGACCAGCAGGCGTTGGGAGAGTCCCTGTTCCGCAGAGCACTCCTGGGACTTACAAGAAACAACGGACACAGCTAGCAGAGGGTAGTTTCAGGCTAAACATTAGGAGGTGCTATTTCACTGTCAGGGCGGCTAGGACCTGGAACCAACTTCCAAAAGAAGTGGTGCTGGCTCCTACCCTGGGGGGGGGTCTTTAAAAGGAGGCTGGATGAACATCTGGCCGGGGTCGTTTGACCCCAGTACTCTTTCCTGCCACAGCAGGGGGTTGGACTAGATGATCTCCTCAGGTCCCTGCCGACCCTACCAACTATGAAACTATGAAGACAAATATGACAAGAGCTAGAAGAAACAAGGCAAGAGTTAGAAACCTGATTTAAAAGAAAGATGAGAGAAAAAAAGTTCTTAACACGAGCATGCAGGGTGGGAGAAAACAGAGTGGTCCCAGTACTTTTCAGCTGGAGTGAAGGTGGCAAAAGGAGAATTTAAAGCAATGTGGGAAGAAGGTGGTGCCCAGGTGGAAAATCAGGAGGTGGTATTGGAGGTGATGAGAAGATTTTATGAAGAGCTTTACCGAAAGTAAGAAACTAACAGGAAGAAGATGAAAGCAGTAGCGACGTGTAGGGGGTGCACAGGGGTGCACATGCACCCCCTAAGAGCACTGGTGCACCCCCTGACAGCAGCATTTCTGGGGGGGGGGGGGCAGGCAAGAGTGCTGGTGCCCCCCCGTGAGCACTGGCTGGGGAATGTGCCAGGAGAATTGGTCCCCTCATGGCTGGTCCCAGTGACCCGAAAGTGCCAGTGGTGCATCACTGCCAGTTGTGGGTTAGTAGGATCAGCTGCAAGGGGACCCCCACCCCCATCTACAGGATCAGCCGTGGGGGGACCTCCCCCCCTGGTCTCTGACTGTCCGCTGGGGGGGGGGCGGGGCAAGTGCTCCCCCTGACTCAGGAGGCACCAGTCACCCATGGATGAAAGATTTCTGGGAAAAGATTGAAGAGAAAGTAGAAGAGGAGGAAGCAAAGATGGAAGAAAAAATAAGCTTAAAAGAAGTGGAGATGTGCTAAAAAACCTTTAAAAGAGGGAAATCACCAGGAGCAGATGGACAGCCTATGGAATTTTACAAGAAGTTCTGGGCATGGGTTGGGAGAGATATAATGGAAGTGTTTGAGGAAATAGTAGAAACAGGAGGGGCAGGGAAAGGTTTTTAAAAAAGATGTTGCAATCTTAGTCTTCAAGAAAGGGGAGAAGCAACTCCTGAAAATGTGGAGACCAATTACAGTCCTTAATAAGGAATATAAGTTAATGGCCAAAATGCTGGCTTTGAGGAGAGGGAAAAACCTCCAGAAGATAATATATGAAGACTGAATATGCACAGTACCAGATAGAAGGATCTCCAAAGTGATCAGAGTGATCAGAGATATGCTGTCCCACATCCAAGAGGATAAAACAAACACAGTTATAGCAAACCTAGATTTAGAAAAAGCATATGACAGAGTGGATTGTGATTACATATTTGAGGTGCAAGGAAAAATGGAGTTTAGAGAAATGTTTATGTTGGATAAGGTTACTGTATAGAGAAGCAGAAAGTCAAGTCCAAATTAATGGGCACCTAAGTGGGGCCTTTAAAATCCATGCAGGGATGAGACAAGGGTGCCCCCTGTTTCCACTACTTGTGTGTGGTATGGAACCTTTAGTACAAAGAACAAGAAAGGACAAGGTTATAAGCACAGTAAAAAGACACCAGAAGGTGAGAGGTAAGATGTATATTATATATGGATGATATAAATATAGAATCTAAAAATAGACTTTCAATGAAAGGGTGCTAAATTATACATCAGTGTATGGAAAAGCCACGGGGGCTAAACTAAATTGATTGAAAAGCACCATACTAGGAGTGGGAAACTGGAGGGACTTGGAGAAGTTGGACCTTCAAATGAGAGAGAGAGAAATCAGTGCGCTAGAGATCCCAATGTATACTGAAGGGAAAGATAACACAGCACAGGAAAGGGTGACAACAAGGCAAATACTGTAATATATTGTATATGCTCATTTTAATACAAGTATGTGACATCAGGAGGAGCTGCTCTGCTAACTGAACTGGACTGTAAAAACTGTCCTGGCTGTATGAAAACTACAGCTCCTGGAGACCCTAAGAGCTGAGACAAAGGAGGAGGAAACTGGAAGCAGTAGAAAGCACAGGAGCAGAGGCTGAATGTGGGGGAAGCTGCAGCAGAACACAGATGCAATGGCAGAGGATAGCACAGCTAGAGACTCAGGAGAAATAAGAGCACCAGGACTGTTGAATGGGAGCAGCAGAACTTGGACATGCAGTTGAGCACTAACAGGACTGGAGGCTGGTTTGGGGCACCTCCAGATGTGTGAGAGGATACCAAGTTCTTTGAGTGAAGATACCACAGTATTATTGCTTGCTACCTGTTACTTAGCCGTTAAGTGTATGTGTCATAACCCAAAGGTATGATTTTGTGTGTGCTTCGGCACTAGAATTATTCCCGCTAAATTGCAGCTTCGTTGCACGGTGGAGTTTTCTGCTGCAGAGGAGGACCCTGGTGTAAGGGAGAATTTCCCGCCAATTTGTAGCTTCCTTTGCAGGGTGCATTGCTCAAGTTGCAAGAGAAATGCACGGTGCAAAGGAGTTCCCGCCACCCGCATGCAAATTTGTTCCCTGCTATTGGCTAGTTCTAAATTATTCCCACGTGGCGGCTAACGATTGGCCTGCTAGTCGTATAAGAGGCTTGAGCGGTTTCCGCCCAAGCCGAAGAGGACTCCACATCCATCTCGTGGGGACTCTGGGTACATGGCAGGGTAATAGAAACCCTGTGTGAGATT
>NW_005842041.1:1548871-1549869 GCF_000455745.1 Alligator sinensis | reverse complement strand
AGCCTGCTGGTTTGTGATCCTGATCCCTAACATTTTCTGTATAAAACTGGGAATTTTCCTTTTGGCTTCCTGTGCCAGTTTCTGGAGTTCCTGGGTGTAGTACAACACATTAGTTATGGTTTGGATGGACACTGTCCTTTGCCAAGGAAAGTGGCAGTGGTTAAGGCTGTGCTACTGCTGATTATATTATATACAGGAATTGTATTCCCACCCACATGGTGGCAGATAGCAAAAGTAAAGAGAGAAATGCACATGTTCTTCTGGAATGCCAAAAGAGAAAGGTTGGCTAGAGTTAAATTGTACAAAGCAAGAGAGATAGAGGATGAGGGCCTAATAAATCCTAATTTGGAGGTTGCAGCCCTTCTGTTACATTTACTGCCTGCTAATGGACCTAAAGGTATTTGTTTGATCCTTGTCTGAACCTGATTAAATTATCAGCCTCTAAAATTAATCTGGGAATGAGTTTTACATCCTAATTATGCACTGTGAAAAAGAACTGCCTTTTATTTATTTTAAATCTGGTCTCCAATGATTCCACTGTAGGTCACTTAGCTCTAATATTGCAAGAGATGGCAAATACTAAATCCCTATTTTTTCTCCAAGCCATTCATTATTTTATAGACCTCTATCATATCCTTCCTCAGTCCTCATTTCTCTAAATGGAAGATTATATTCTATTTAATCTCTCTTCATATGGAAGCCTCTCCAGATCTTTGATCATCCTTCTAGCCCTGCTCTCTACCTTTACCTATTCTGTTTACATCCTTTTGGATGGTGATGAGCACCCCTGAACTTTCACTATGCATTTTCTTCTTCGGGAACAGCTTTGTATGTTTTGAAAAAGTATTTTATCTAACCAAGGGCATAGATTAGGTTGTTTAGGCTGGGGGAGATCGCTTGATGCTTAGTTGTTTAATTGCTGGCCTTGCTAGAAGGAAAGCTGTATCAACAAAGTTCCGGAGCTGGAAGGGGGGTTACTTGGGGGGGAGCTGGAAGGG
>NW_005842041.1:1545270-1546043 GCF_000455745.1 Alligator sinensis | reverse complement strand
GAAGTAGAAGACGCTGTAGTACCATGGGTATGGGTGGGAGAGAAGCCAGGAAGAGCCAAACTGGCCACCCCTGTAAGCATTGATTTAAAGCCGGGAATTACCCCGCCCAGGGTGCCACAGTATCGATTGAAAATAGAAGCTTGGAAAGGCCTGGAACCATTGATAAAGAGATTCCTTAAATATGGTTTACTTCGGGAGTGTCAATCATCTTTCAATTCCCCCATTTTGCCTGTAAAAAAACCCCACAGTAATGAGTATCGTTTTGTGCAGGACCTCAGAGCCGTGAACAAGGTCATGGTGACCCTTCATCCGGTGGTAAAGGACCCTTATACTTTGCTGACTACTTTGTCTGCAGAGGAACAGTGGTTTACAGTCCTGGACCTGAAAGATGCCTTCTTTTGCATCCCACTTGAAAGAGATAGCCAAGAGATTTTTGCATTCGAGTGGGAAGACCCGAATACTAGGAGAAAAACCCAATTGTGCTGGACAGTTTTGCCTCAGGGTTTTAAGAACAGTCCCACTATTTTCAGCACTGCCTTAAGTACCGACCTTCAGAAGTGGGACAAAGGGACATCAGGAACCCTGTTACAGTATATGGACGATTTGTTAATTGCAGCAAAAACGAGGGAAGAGTGCCACCTGCTGACCGTAAGTTTACTAAACTTCCTGGGACAGGTTGGATACTGAGTATCTTGAAAGAAAGCCCGGATAACAGAAAAAGGGTACGATATTTGGGATTTGACATCTCACAAGGCCAGAGGATGTTAGGCCCG
>NW_005842041.1:1537980-1542506 GCF_000455745.1 Alligator sinensis | reverse complement strand
TGGACGCTGAGAGGCAGCTTGGTAAGGTGGCCTGTGCCCTGGCAAAGGGCCTAAATACAACTTCACAGGCCCTAGCTGCCCTCAATATTGAAATGAAAGAACTAAGAGGAGCTACTCTGCAAAATAGAGCAGCCATAGATTACTTGTTGCTGAGGCATAACCACGGATGTGAAGAGTTCGAGGGAATGTGTTGTTTTAATTTGACAGATAACTCCGAGTTGATAGAGTCAAAAGTGCAGAAGTTAAAAAAGGTTCTGTCCCACATTAAGCAAGGGGAAGGGTTCGACTTCTCATGGCTTACTTCTTGGCTTCCTAATTTTTCATGGCTTAAGCAAATTTTCCTATTAGTTGTGGCAAGTATGTGTATTTTCTTGATGATCTGTTGTGGGGTACAGTGTGTGCCACTGTGTTGTGAGGTACTCAAGAAATCAATTTCTTCCCCTGTTCACCGCGTGATGTTTGTAAAATCATCAGTTACAAACCCGATCCAAAACAATCGGGAAGAAGTGAAGAGATTTCTGGAGATGAGAAAGACTATGGGCTTTTTCCATAAGGGCCATAGCCTCGAAGGGGGGATTTGATGAGCACCCCTGAACTTTCACTATGCATTTTCTTCTTCAGGAACATCTTTGTATGTTTTGAAAAAGTATTTTATCTAACCAAGGGCATAGATTAGGTTGTTTAGGCTGGGGGAAGATCGCTTGTTGCTTAGTTGTTTAATTGCTGGCCTCGCTAGAAGGAAAGCTGTATCAACAAAGTTCCGGAGCTGGAAGTGGGGGTTACTTGCTGGGCTTGCTATACATTTCATCACATCAGCAAGTTTAACCTGTTACGTAGCTATATAAGGCAGACGCCCACTGGGGTGTGGGTGCTTGCTTTGCGAATGATTGCCAAGCACCACTTTCTGCGCAGAAATAAAGATTAAGTTGGATCCTTCACCCCTTTGTGTTTATTGGCACAAGCGCACCGGGCACGAACTCACTGTCCTTTGGGGACAACAATGGGAGGAACCCGAATTGCACACATGCTCTCTCCCTTTCCAGTAAGAAGTTATTTTGCCCTTGATAAAGCAGATGTGCCCTAAATTAACGATGTGGGAAAGACTGAGATTGTACAAAGACCTAGAGGAAGTGACTTAGAGTTTTGGGTGGCTTGCTTTTTGGGTTCCCAACTCAGAACACCTTAAAGGATTTGCCCTCTGTAACAGGTATCCGCTCTGGGCCAATCTAAACGAGGCCCGCACACCTGTTCCTGGGGCAACTGCCTGCCTTCTTTCCTGCCATGCCTTGCTGTTAATTGATGTTAATTAGTGGGAGGCTGCCCTTTTACTGCCCCGATGCCAGGGGGCACTATCTGCAGCTCCGTTTCCTCTCCTACACCGCAGCACATGCCTCACCGATGAAATTGACTCTGTTCAGTCTGGGCCTTGTTATAATCTGGCCCCCTTTTTCCCCTTCTCTGGGCCCTGTGCGACCCTGTCTTGCTCTATCCCCTCTCCTGGGGCTTCTCAATAAAGCTGCGCCATCTCCTGGGGCTGGGGTCAGTGCACCCCGAATGCTGTGCCCTCACTGGCACTGGGGTCCCCACATGGCTGTGTGCCCCCTATGAGGCCTCCTCCACCCCCTAGTAGCCTCACCCAAACCACCGGTACTTAAACAGCAACCAAAACGCAAGCCCCTGGGCTGTAACATAAATTAAAGCTGCCCAGCTAAAACATCATCCCTCAAAACACCCTATAGATGCTCCATCCTTTACCCGGCTCAGGCTGTACCTGCGGTCAGGCCGCCCCTCTCAGCTTTGCTCAGGGAGAGCTCCTTCCACCCTGGGTGCTGGCAGGGAACTGCCAGCCTGGCTTCAGCCCCTGGGCTTTATATAGGAGCTAGGCCCTGCCCCTTCTGGTCAGCTGACCTCCTCTGGTTGCCCTGGCAACCAGCAGCTGTGCTCATTACTCCCTGCTAGGACTCTTCCCCTAGCAATTTTCACCCTTCTTAGGAGCAGGGCACCTAAGTGCTCTGCGACACCCTCATTTCTTCTTTTACCTGTGACATGGTATAAGGTATTCTTACTGCTTCAGAGGGTGCATCTACATACACATGCAATTAATGTGCATGAATAAACTCCAGAGCGTATTGCTCCTGATTTTGTTGCTCCCAGGTGACACATTGTCATGTCTGCCCAGGACCTCAGCATATTGAGCTGGGTGAAAGCAGCCCCAACTGACAGGAGGTCTAGAGGGGAGGGAGGGTCAGCCTGCCAGCCCAGGGCTGCTCCCCGCAGCTGAACGTGCTAAGGAAGAGGCTGGGGCATGAGGGTGCTTCAGTGTTGGGCTAGCTAGCAGGCAGCCCCTGCACTGAAGCATTCTCACGCCCCAGCACAGCCAGAGTGGTGCTGTGGAGTAAAAAACTCTGTAGCAGTATAGTACTTGTATTTGCAAGTACTATCCTGCTGTGGAGTAAATTAGTTTACTCCAGCCTAATAGGGGTGCATGTGTAGATACCAAAACATTTACTGCTCAGTGTGCCCAGATTTTCCTTGTTATAGGTGAGTGTTTTCCTGATTTGGGAGGTTCCTTCAGTTAATGACTACCTAGGAACCTAGGAACCTGGATTTGATAGCTCAGGAGGCCTGTTCCAGTCCTATATCTCTATGTTTTAGAGAGTACACAGCATCAACTCTTTTGGGGCGGGGGAAGTGGGAGGAAAGGAAATCAGCTTTCCTTAAAATATCCCTTTCATGGTTACAGGACAAATTACAGCCTTTATTATTCCCCTTGAATGTGCTCCTTGTAACATGCTTGCCTCCTTGCACCTTATTTTGGATGGATTCCAAAGAGGAAACTATAGGCTCACTGCAGCTACTTGACATGAGTAGCCAGAACTCCCAGAATCCTTTGGATGAACCTCAGGTTGGTTCAAATAGCTGATGCTCAGTTTTTCACTTAGACCTGGAGACTTAGTAGAAGAAACAAATAGCAGATTAGGAGAAAGTCAGGTCAAGAAGTCCCAGTCAAAGGGTAACAACAAAAAATCAACATTGGGGAATTAAGAGCAACAGCTTTGCAGCGTCTAAGATGGTGACTGTAATTGTAAATATTGCCCAGCAATATAGAACTGCTTAGAAAAATTAAATAGGGTAACAACCACCTAGTGATGATGACATCAAATTAAGTCATAAAAGAACTAGTAAAGGGCAACAAAGTTGCCTCTTCTGGACTACGTTCCAAGAAGCATCGGGTGATCAAGACAGACATGGGAACCCAGGAGCCTCACCTCAGCATGCTAGCTGATTGAGAACTCTTGTTAAACCTACCCAAGATTGTTGCAGCATGGTGAGATTCACTTTAACATGTGTGTAGCATTGCTGCTTAGCTATGTGTGTGTGTGCATGTGTTCCAATAAAGCTTTGCTTAACCTTTAGTCAGACAGGTGTACCATGGTGCAATCCATGTAACCTCCCTGCTTTACTCCCACCTCTGAGGGGTAGTAAGTTCTACTCAAACAGGATCCCTGGATGGTTTCTCAGCCAGGTGAATGCAGCAGACCCATCATTTATAAACTTCCTTGCATTTGGAGCCTGGGACCAGCGAAGTGGTCAAAAATAACTCAAACCACTCCCCTCCAGCTTCTTCAAAACAAACATTTGTTGTATGTTCCCTCAAAGATACAGAGCCAAAATATGAAGAGCTACATTCATATTTCTCTTTGCATAAGCCTGTGTCTATATGTTTTCACTCCAAAGACATTGGAGTGGGAAAAGATTGCCTCTGTGTCTCCTTTCAAGTTTATAATCTGGGCAGCCTAATTTAGTTCACCCATACCTTTTTCTCAAGGATCCTATAATGATCTACTGTTTTATTTTACTTCTCTCTTCTCAGCTTTGGCAAGACAGTAATACCACCACCACCTGAGTTTTCTAGCTCTGCAAGCTACTACTACCCCTTGCTCCCAGCTTTCCCCCACCCACCAGAGCAGCCAGCCTATGCTGTCTGAGAAGCGGCAGGGGACTTTTTTAAAGTTCCCAAATCACATAAATATCTCCACCTTCCCCACCCCTGAAACACATTTTTGACATCCCTTCATTTCCCCTCCATCCTCAGCAGTACATCCTCCCTTCCCCTGCCCACTGCTGTCCTTGTTTCCAGCTGCCCCAGGGGTTGGCGGAGCTCTAGAGCTGCTTGTACCCCATGCAGTCCAGACTACTTGAGGAGTTAGATTCAGCCAGAGACAAACCAGCAGCAGTAGCAGGTAGGTTCCCCCTCCCTGAGCTTGCTCCCAGGCTGGTGAGGAACATCCAGAGGATCAGGCAGGGAGGAGGAACCTGCCTGCCATGACCACTGTTGCTGTCCTGGTCTGAGCCTGGCTCCCTGTGCATCTCTCTTTGTAAGGAAAGGAGTGAACAGGGGTTACTCATCTGTACTAATGGGTCCGGATCCTGCAGGATTCCACATTTTTGAGTTATGGTTTTCCAATCACCAAACACTCCTGGGTTTTATGAACCATCACTGAGTCATCTCTCACATCTCTTTC
>NW_005842041.1:1536374-1537733 GCF_000455745.1 Alligator sinensis | reverse complement strand
CTGACTTATGAAATTAGGATATTTGTGATTTAACAGCTTTCTCCTTGTGATATAGATTGGCAGGAGAGAGGGGTTTGGGTTTGGAAGTAAACCTTATTCTTTCACTTACTTTATTTGCACGGTCACTGTAATGACAGCCACAGCCAGGATCTGATCCAACCACCCTGTGTTAGGCAGGCCTGGTTTAGCCTTAGAAGTTGCAATTTCCAAGCAAAACATCAAGAAGTATTTCTCTACCCCACCACTCCTTATTCTTCCAGGGCCTGTACAGAAATCTACACCACATTTGAAGCATCTGCCTTTCAGCATTCATCATAGGTCTGATTAGAGTTTGAGTGGTTCTGGTCATTTCATGCACAGAGCTCTGTGCAATAATAAAGGGACTTCATTTGGACTGTAACAATTTGAATCTTTATTTCAAGTGCACTGTATTCAGTGCTGCTGCTTGCAGCCATGTGGTACATTTTGTGCTCAGAGTTGCTGTGTAATTCTCCAAGCACATGGAGCTTCCTAGTGTCACCCTCCAAACCAACCCTGTTACAAGTGCTGTTCTAACCTGTAGGTTGTTACGCTGGGGTCTTTCCACTCTTGCAGCGTGTCCCCGTTAACTTCAAACTTCACTCTCACTGGGAATCAAATGGCTCCAGGGAGCAACCTGTAAGCCAGTGCTGTATTTGTGGAAGTATATCCCCAGCTGGATGGCCACATCTATACGTTCCACTTGCTTAGTCACCCTGATTTTTTTTCCCCCTAAAACAGGACTGGCTAACTTCCAAGTGGCTGGTATCTGTGTGCCCTGCAGGCTGTATTAGGGTGAGCCACAGGTGTCACAGTTTACAAGGGTATCAGGTCTAGCAGGTAGAGCCAGGAGAGAGAACCAGCAAGGTTGTAGGGATGAACTGTGGCTTGGAAGCAACTAAAGGCAAACCTGAATTCCAAATCAAGGGGCAGAATCTGAAGCCATGAGTCTGAAACCAGGCTGGAGGACTAACCAGAATCAGAGGGTCATGTAACAAATCAAAGTCCAAACAAGGAAAGGAGTCAAAGCTGGAGGAAGAAGAGGGAGCCTAAAGACAGAACAATGGGATGGAGCAGTGGCTGGGCAGAAGCTCAGAGGCCACAATATATCAGCTGCATGCATATTTAAACCAGACCAGGTTAAAATCGTGATTCTGCATTTTTTGTGCAAATCACAAAGTTAAGTGATTTTCATGAAAAATGTGATTTGCAATGAAATGCCATGATGTGGCTGCTTGCTGGGGAGTTTCCAGCAAGTGGCCATATCCATGGCATTTTGTTGCAACCCGATGAGATGCAAGAGGACTAAGAGGGGTGGCACAAGGAGACTGGAGCCACTGA
>NW_005842041.1:1530236-1536343 GCF_000455745.1 Alligator sinensis | reverse complement strand
GGAATGGGCTGGCTTGCTGCCTGCTCAATCCAACCTGGTCATGGGTGTTGAGTTGGCCTGTGTCCAGGCCAGAAGCCAGGGGGCACTAGAGTACACCTCTGTGCTCAGCTGGAGCAGACAGCTTGGGCCAAGGCTAGCCTGCCCACCCTATCAAGGGTGGGGGGAAAGTTTGGAGGAGGTGTAAAGCATCCTGGGATGCTAGGGGACTGTGAGTTAACTTGAATCTGGAGGGGATTTGGGACAGCTTATAAGACAAGAGAAACCACTTACATTTCAGTGGCAAAGTTTCTTAAATTTCACATAATCCCTAACGCCTATCTTACCAGTTTGGTGCTCTGTCTCAATAGCTTTTTGGTCCCAAACAATGGAGCCATTCCAGAGTGGCCCCTTGGTTCAAATCACAAGCCATTTCAAAGGGAAGTCAGAGTCATCTATAATTCTCTTCTCCTAAAATGGGATAGTAAGTTAATGTATATGCATTGAGTGTAATTGATACCAGTGGTTTCTCACTCTCCCCACCTAGCATTGCTGTTCAATTTCCACCTCACAGTGGCATTTGTCCTGACATTCAAGCTGCTTCTCCTCCAGCCAACACTCCTTTTCCTGGCTACCAGGCTCATTTTCTTTCATCTTAAGCCTCCTTTGTTCTCCAATTTTTCAACTCCAGCTCTTAATTTGGGAGAACCAGAGTAGGCACTCACTACTCTGATAGTCAGCTTTGCTTTCTGGCCAGGCCTAACCCTCAGGAAACCCCTTCAGACCCTCTGGCTCCTGATCACAATAGGCAAAGAAGTCCTTGCCAGCTGATTTAGAAAAGGCAAGGCTCCCAGCTGCTTTGATGTCCTGCTAAGTTTTGGCAGGAGGGAGCAGGGGGCAGGCTCTACTCTATTCCCCATCGTAGACTATTTTTCTAGTCACTAACAGCTATTTGCATAAGGCATAACTCATTTCCTTTAACTGTCTTCTCCTACTTTCTTCCTGAAAAGAACATAAACAGCTGCCTTCTTGATTTACCTTTGATAATACTTGGTTTTCTTTGATGTTTGTCATTTGTGGCAAGTTAGTGTAGTTACATTCAATATCCCATAGCAGCCTCCATTGTCTCAGTTTCATATCAAACTGCTTCAGGCCGTTTCTTGAATGCACCCCTTACTTAACCCAGAGGATGGGAACAGCTATGGGCACCAAAATGGCCCCACAGTATGCCAACCTTTTTATGAGCCACCTGGAAGAAGACTTCCTCAAGAACTGCACCATCAAACCCTTGCTATACTTAAGATATATCGATGACATCTTCACCATTTGACTGAAAACCTGCAATTGAGTTCCATCAGAAATTCAACAATCACTATCCCTCCTTCCAACTATCTCTTGACTACTCCAGCACCAACATCTCCTTTTTAAACACGATGATCAGTATCCAGAATGGTAAAATACAGACCACGTTATACAAGAAACTCACAGACCAACATACATACCTGCACAGAACCAGCAATCACCCTAAACACACCAAAAAAGCTGTGATATACAGCCAAGCCCTCAGATACCACCAAATTTGCACTGAAAAGAACACCCGTGATTGCCACCTCGCCAATCTTAAAAGGGCTTTCACCCAACAAGGACACTCCTCCAGAGAGAGATTGCATGTTTGAAAGAGCCACCCAGATACCACATGAAGAACTACTGCAGTACAGAAGAAAACCCCCCACTAATCATACACCGCTGGTTATGACATATCACCCCTTCCTTGAACCCGTACGGAAAATCCTCAAACTGCAACTCATACTAGAAAGAGACCCTATTCTTAAAGAGATCTTCCCAGAGCCACCCATCCTAGCCTTCAAACAAGCACCGAACCTTGATAACCTCATCACTGGAAGCAAACTTCCTCAGACCCAGAACACACCAAATGGATCCAGTCCGTGCCATGGCAAGAAATGCAAAACCTGCCAACACATCTCCACCACCTCCAGTATTACTACACCCCACAACAGAGACATCAGCATCCCTGGATCTTACAGCTGCACCTCCAGAAATGTAATATACCTCATCCAATGCACCAAATGCCCTGATGGAAAATACGTAGGTGAGACCAAACAACAAATGCGCACCAGAATGAATGCACACTGGCAATCTATCAAAGACAGAAATACCCAGTTACCTGTGGGGGCACATTTCTCACAAGGAAACCACTCTCTCTCCAATCTCTCAGTCCTGATCCTCAAAGGAAACTTACAGAACACTTCCCAGAGACGAGCCTACGAACGCCACTTCATCAACCTCCTGGATACTAAAAATCATGGACTAAATATAGACATTGGTTTTATGACACATTATAACCTGCCTGACAGCTGACTCCCCAGGTACTTCTCCACTACTTATCCCCCTTCTCTCCCCACCACCCATCCTGTCTCTCACCCATTGACTCCTCAATCTACATCTTCACTGACTGCCTGTCTTGTATGTATACCAGCCCAGCCTCTGGCTTCTTCCCTACTCATTCCATGCAGGAAGAGCACACACCAACTGCTGGAACTTCCTTAGCCTGACAAAGGGTTTTTGAACCCGAAAGCTTGCTTGAATATTGTTCTCCAACTATTTAGTTGGTCTAATAAAAGATATCAGATTCACCCAAAGAACCTTGTCTGCCTATGTCCTTAGACCAACATGGCTACAACCTATAGCCCCTTACTTAACAGGCTTCCACCTCATTCTGGATGAGATTATAGAGTCCAACCACTTGTAGGCTGGAAGTTTGCATTGCAAATCCTTGTTTCCCAACCAAATTAGAAGAGCAGGCTCAGCGTGGCCTGGCATATTTAAGCTGTTTCACTCCTGGGGCCTACAATCAGTAAAGTAGTTAAAGCAATTCAAAGCAAAACCATTTATTCACTCCCAAAAATACAGAAAGCAGACAGAACAAAGGGTGAAAGTAATAAAGGTTTACATGCATATTTTTTCTACTTAACTCTTTTTAACTTTTCTATGTAAATTTCTACATGTTCCAAGCAGCCCACTTACCTCCTGCTCAAGTTTATCCCTCTCTATCATGATGCGTTTTCTTGCAAGATTATTAGATATGGCTGGCACTCTGACCAGCTTCCTATAGGTCATCCAACCCTAATGAGCTCTGGCTCCTGTATTGATTTACCGGACTGGTGCTTCCTCTGCTATGCCGACCTCAACTGTGTGCCTCTGAATGGGACCGTCTGTTATGGCCACCAGGATAAGAGGTGCCGGCAGTGCGGCTACAAGGCAGAGACCCTTCCCCATGTGCTGTGTACCTGCAGGCCACACGCCAGAGCCTAGCAGCTCCACCACAATGCTGTCCAGGACTGCCCTGTGAAGGCCATCCTGGCTGCAGTTGGGGAGATCTCCATGAACCGTGCCATCCCAGGCTGCGAGAACCAGATGTGCCCTGACATTGTCATCAGCAACAGGGAGGCCAAGAAGGTTGTGATAGTGGACATGACCATTCCTTTTGAGAACTGGCACCAAGCCTTTACCAATGCCCAGGCTCACAAGTGGGAGAAGTATACCTCACTGGCCAACATCCCGAGGAGCTATGGATATGACGTGAGAGCCGACAGATTCACTGTGGGAGTGCCTGGGACCCCAGCAACAAAAGCATCCTGCCTGCCTGCCATGTCTCGCACTGCTATGCGAATCTGATGCAGTGCCTCATGGTGTCCGATGCCATCTGCTTGTCTCACGACATCTACATCACACATATCGTGAGCTGGTGTCAGTACACTGACCCTGCCAGACTGACTGCCACCGGACCAGACCCAGAGGGGACTGTTTAAAGCCCCCTCTGCACCTGATGGACTCTGAGAGCTATTCTCAACCATGGGCTACTCCACTCCACCCAGAAAGGACCCCCACAACAGGACTCCATGGACTGAGTGACTCCTTTGCTCAACTCACCCCCTCTACCATTGTGGACTTTTATACGGGTTTGTTTGTGTCTATCTTCTTTTCTCTCTCAGTGTCGTGACCTCCTCCCTCTCCTTCCCCCCATGCTCCCTCCCTTTCACCCCCAGGCTTACCCAGCTAACATTGTATTTATGTAATCTAGTTGCATTCCCCTCCAACCCCCATCCCTCTTATGTTAGTCTCCGACTTGGCACTCTGTATTTCCCTTCTGGCCTTGTCATTTTTTATTCTATGAGTCTTAACATTGTCTAATAAATTAAATCTGTTCTTTCATCTCTCTCTGCTGAGCCTTATTATCAGGTGTGGAGCTGAGGAGTTACCATTTTACAGCTATAAACCCGGCTATTGTGTGTGAGTAGTTGTGGGGATGTTTCTTACTGAGGCCATTATGTTGCTTTGCCTGCTTAGTTCCCCTGAGAAACTTCTGTTCCCACTCACGTGCAAGTTGGCACCCAGAAGCAGGCACCATTCTAATATTATAAAAGCCTTAATCTGTCTGTCTGTCTGTCCATAACGCTTTATTTGCACCCTGATTGGCTGACTGAAACAGCCAATTTGACTGCAAATAAGCATTTGGACAGGAGATGGCGGCACAGTGGAGTGATGCCATGATAATGGGTACACAGGGGATGAATTGGGGAAGGGGGGTGAGAGCTGGCCTCACCCCCCGTTGCTCCTTGGACATAACGGCGGTGGTGGCAGCAGCATGGGGGAGTGGAGGGGAAGTGGGAGGGAGTCGCCACCTGCAGGGCTGAGGCGGTGGCAGTGGGGGGAGGTGGTGGCAATAGCGGTGGCAGTGTGGGGAGGGGAGGAATGGGCCCGGGCTTGAGTGGGGGGGGAGGAGGAGTGATCCTGAGTGGTGGGAGAAGCCAGCCTGCTGTGGTGGTGGTGGGGGGAGCAGTGGGCCTGGCCTGGCCCGGTCTGATGCAGCAGCAGTGGGGGGAGGGGAGGAGTGGGTCTTCTCCCCCCACTTGGGCCCGAGTCCACTCCTCCCCCACCCCCTCCTCTGTGTCAGCCCCAAGCCCGCTCCTCCACCCCACTGCTGGGTCGGCCCAGGCCCACTGCTCCTCCTTTCCCACCCCTCCCCACCATGGCAAGATGGCTTCTCCCCACCCTCAGGCCCAGTACTCTTCTGCATCAGGCCCAGACAGGGTGGGCGCATGGGGCTCCATCCCCGCCCGCTCCCCCCACATCATTCTTGATGGGCA
This sequence comes from Alligator sinensis, assembly GCF_000455745.1. Classification (NCBI taxonomy): domain Eukaryota; kingdom Metazoa; phylum Chordata; order Crocodylia; family Alligatoridae; genus Alligator; species Alligator sinensis. The sequence goes on along the minus strand of NW_005842041.1, from coordinate 1,531,199 downwards.
GTTGGCTAGTGTTAATAGAAAAACAAGACAGAAGTTTCTGAATTTGTTGTGGTCCTACTTTTTGGTTCCCCAAATCCAGCCACCATTGAAAATTTAGGCCAATAAGTCTGGCAAAAATATGTTGAGACTTTATAGCAACTTGCACTAATAGAAGGTGATAATGCTTGTTCCAAGAGTTACCTGAATTCTGCAAATCGGTATCTTACCTAATCAAACTCTAGCAACCTTTCTTGTTAACCTACATTTGGTTTTGAAGATCAGCCAGTTCTACTGGAGTGACGTCAAATGAGAAAGGTTTCAGGAGGTGCAAGTTAAGAAAGTTATAATATCTAACTTAATTTCAAAACCATTGGGACACCTGGTTTTAATATTAAACTTCTCTGAGTAGTCAACCAAGTAGATGGGAGCTTTCTAGATTTTGTAAGCACGGTATCTACCAGAAGATCCAAAACACCCTCAATTCACTTTAAACAGACCTTAGCCCCATTGACATCAATGGTTCAATGGAATCAGAATTGCATCAATGATATTCTCAGCCAGCAAAACAATTCTCATGAGAATGGGAGTTTTATCCCAGTAAAAACTAAAAGTATGTCTAGACTGAAAACTTACTATGTCCAGGAGTGTCTTGCAGACACAAAGCAGTGCCTGATGTTATTGCCAGGGATCCTGATTTTTTCTGTTTAAAAATCACAAATTCTCTGATAAAAATCGCAAATTCTCTGATCAAAAACCAAACATCCATTATTAAAATGAAATGCCACAATATATAGGTATTAATTGAACACAATGTTTTATAGATAAATTATAATTTTAAAGCAATTTGGAAGCTTATCAGTGCCTCAATCACTATAATAAAATAAATTCTAAAGACCTATACCCCCTTCACTCACCAGGACGCAGGTCCAGGCCCCCTGGCCCTGCTGGTGCCCCTTGCCCCACACCCATAGACCCTTGCCCCAC
>NW_005842041.1:1516107-1530226 GCF_000455745.1 Alligator sinensis | reverse complement strand
TGAAGGGAGCCCCCCACTGCCAGGGCGATGGGGCCAAAGACTCAGGTCTGCAGCTCCTTGTCCCCGCAGCAGCACTTGAGCCCTGGCTGCTACCCATAGGAGATGGCAGCTGCTGTGGCGGAGCAGAGTGCAGAGTCTGGCTCCCCACCCCCCAAGGGAGGCACAGCTGGAGCGGAGCCCATGGGGGTGCGGTGGGCTCCCCACCCTGCTGCCCTCTCTCTGGGGCCTCCATGGCCCAGCAGGCAGGACCTGGCACGGCAAGGCAGAGTGGGGCTGGGTAGGGAAGGTCGGTGCTGTTTCAAGCCATGTACCACCCTGGCAAGGCACCCACTGCTTGCCTGGCAGTAGCGGGGGGCAAAACTCCATGCTGCCTCCCACACTGCTGCCGGGTGGGCAGGGGGCACTTCACCAGGGTAGTGTGGGGATTACAGTGGCAATGAGCTTCCTTGCCCAGCCCTGCTCTGCCCTGCCATGCTGGATCCTGCCTGCTGGGCTGCAGAGGGCCCAGAGGGAAGGCAGGAAAATGGGAAGCTCTAGCCCACAGCAGGCAACCTGCCCCCATCCCCCCCGATACAAATCTGGGGGGCATGTGCCCCCCCCATGCCTCCCCCAGAAATGAACATAGTGGTAGGGAGCCAGCCCCTCCTGTCGCCCAGACGAGATGCCCATGGCTCTGTCCTGCTCCCTGTTGGGGCCCTGAAGCCACTCCTGGCCCCAGGCCTCAAGCCCTATGCACTGCTCCAACTGGGCAGCAGCAGCAGCCACAGCCCCAGCCCTGCCCAACTGCCTCCCTCCCTGTGGGGATCTCAAAACCCACCCCCTCCCCTGGCAGACTTACCTGCAGGGCAGCCATAGCAGCCATGTGCATGCATATGTGTGCACATGCACATGGCACCCCCAGCCTAACTGCCCTCCTCCTGCTCCCCCCAGCCCCTTGCAGCCTGGAACTCTGCCAGCCTGCAGAGAGCTCTTTGCAAAAGTGGAAAATCTATGTGTTTTTCCATTAAAATGAGAAGTCCGCATTTTTCTCAGTTAAAAGAAAAAAAATTCATGTTTGTTTTTATTTTTCCATGGGAAATGGAAAACCTGGATCCCTGGTTATTGCCCATCTGGAAACAATGTAGACACATCCTCACAGCTCTACACCAAAGCACTGATAAATAACCTGCCCTCTGTGCTGTGCCAGAAGGTATGCTGCTTCTAGCTGGGGAAAGGATAGTATTTGGAAAAAAAACAGTATGGTGTACTTGAGAGCACTGCTGCCAGGGGCAGTAAGTTTGCAGCCTAGATATGGCCAGAATAAGGTGTATTTCACACTACCATTAGAAAAGTACCCTAAAAGCCTACCATATTTATCGCTTAAGTCCCATTTCAGCCCTATTTTGCCAGACTTATGCAATGAATAGGCCTTGTGCTGGGCCTCTTGCATAGGAGTCTAAAATTCATCTTAAAGTCTCAGTTTCAAAAGGGAAAGGAAACTGCCTGTTGGGAACAAACATCTTCACTGTAAGCTACAGGTGCATAGGACTGGTAGAGAGAAACGTTTTGAAAGGTGGACATATGAACTTTAAAACAAAAAAAATCAAGCACTTTTACATAGCACATTCCCCCCACCAAGATTTTATTACAAGTGCCATTAGATAGAGTAATCACCTAAATGCACATGATAACAACACATTCTAATAATTATGTGATTACGTATCATGGTATGATTAGAAGGAATTCCATAAAATCCTTTAGGTATATAATGATGGGCTACAAAATATTTTGAAGTTGAACATCTAAAAATTAGCAGACTAAAATAAAACTCAGAAAAAATAAGTTTAATCTTAGTTCTCAAACTTTGGACTACCAAACAAGTAATTCCATTGGCTGAACGATACCACAAGGTTGTTTCTACTTTGAAATAATAGTAAAAACATTTGCATTTGAGACACCAGTGTACCATCACTGATAGCAAAAAATGACTATTAAGGTGGGAGCCACCATTCTATCCAGCTAACCATTAACACTTGGCCATCCCATATCCACATGGTTTTTATCTGCTATTCTAACCCTTATGCTTTGGTAAATCAAGCAATGTCTTCTACACTCTCCTGCCCTGTCCCACAGTGTGGAAGTAATGACAATTTTCTTTATTTCCTGGGAAGTCTCAACAGGGTAGAATTAGGAGGGGGTTAATAGTTTTCTGTGTTATTGCATATTTTTATATTTGGTTCAATAGTTTTTAACTTATTTCAAACCAGCGAGAAATTTAGCATGCTTTTTTATTAGCTCTTCATTACCAACAATAACAGTAGGCAATAGAAATCATAGAGTTTCTGTTTTTTAGCTTATTTTTTTCCCTTTTCTGATGAGAGAGAGAGAGAGAGAGAGAGGCATATAGGGATGGATACTGCCACCTTTATTTAGGGTACTAGAATCTCACTCTGCAACCTACTCTAATCTGGCTACATATTTCTTAAGTGAACATACTAGACACTGTGTTTCCATGATGAGAAATGCAAATCAGGCCTTCCTATTCTGCCTGGAATGCCCTTCTGTACTCTTTCAAATTCTTCCTTAAGAATATGTATTTTCTGCAAGGTGTATCAGCAAGGAAGCTGCTCGATTACTTGAAAAGCTGCACTGCTTCCTGATACAGCCACTTTCTTTGTATCTGTCACATAATAGCTGAGTTGTCCAGCATGGCTAATTCTTACTATTTTATCACAACTCTCATGGTATTTGGTGTTTTTCCTTAAAGTCCCATCTCTTAGAGACATGTCATTATGTCAGAATCTCTGTTTCCATTAAAAAAAAAAAGACATTTCTGGCTTCAGTGCTTGTGGAGAAAAGTCGGAAAATGTGAACTATAAATGCTTTAAACAAGAAGCCAAATAAAAGCTCTAAAATGTATTATTCTAAAAGATCATGATATTCTAAAATTTCATCTCAATTTTCATCACCTGACTCAAATGTTTTTGAATTTTCACTATTGCTTGTCTGTTTAGGCACTAAGTTTCTAGTTCAATTTCTAGTTCTAGTTTCTAGAATAGATCTTATCTGACTGTCTCTTTGGAAATGTCTCAGCAAACAATAAAATCTGTAACTCATTATTTTCATGAGTTCTTCTATCCCTGAACTCCTCTCAGAAGTTTGAAGTACAAGTTTAATACAATTGATTATATGCAGTTCAATTGTCCACAAATATCATTTAGGTCTTGTAATGATATCTTACTGGATAGAAGTGGACCTGTTTGAATTTACAGCACTTGGCTCTCTAAACACCATGCTTGGAGTACATTTCAGTAAATTTGTTGAATGGGACCTAGCTTACTTATGGAATATACACCTGGTCTTCATACTGCTTTTGCATGTTGGAACCCAAATTGACTCTCACCAATTATATATAATGCTGTTGTTGCTAAGAAGGACTAGGTTTTGTTCTGGTTCATTTCTTATTTTATTACTAGTAAATTAAAACAACAAAGGAGAAAGAAATAGAACAGACTGAAACCTTGAATTTCTGTTCTATTGAAATTTTGAAATTTGCTTTCATTCCAAAATGGAACAAAAACATGTTCAAAATGTCTAGTTCAGTAATAGTAATGCATAATATTACTTGCCAATTTATATTAAGTTATGCTGTGACTTATCATTGACTTATGACCAATATGCTATGAAATAATGGGTCAATAATTAAAGTAGTATAAAAATGAAACAACACAAATGCTTCCACACTGAAAAATATTTAATTTAATTTTTTTTAGAGGAAATGTCATCAGCACTGATATGATTTCACAAAAACACCTTGGTTGTATCAAAATGGCATTTTCTAGCAAACCTGCTAAGATTAGGATTTTCTAACTAGTTCTAGGCAGAAACACAACTCCTCAATGAACTTCTACGTCAATCCCAAATTGCACAATAATCACAATCGTCAAACCACCCAGTGGAACATCCTGTTAATGCTCCACTGCAAATGTCTTTCCAGTTTGAGCACTCATCCTGCTGCCATTTGACCTGGGCCCTGGACCAGTGCCACTTTGCAACCTTTATGCTGTATTAGCTATTTTATTTTCCTGCCTGTTTCTCATAAGAAGTAACTCATTTCCTGTTTTGTAACAGAGAAAGGAAGTCTGCGCACTCAGCATGCAAGTTCTGGTTACCTTCATGCAGCCTGAGGTAGACCCTATCAAAGGAATGGTTTGACTAGTAAGTGAAGAAAGGGAGGAAGAAAATTGAAATTATCATACAAAGAAGCTCTTTAAACATCTGAAAATGAAAAAAACTCACCATCAGTTCACAGAGCCATGTAAACAAATGTAAAGTCTAGTGCCACAATAGTCTCCTGCATAGGTGCCAACTTTGTTTTTTGCTGGTGGGTGCTTGTGGACATACCCCCCCACAAAAGGCACTTTAGTTTAAATGTAGCATGCTCCTGAGCCCTCTGCATGGCCAGAAGACGTAGTGCATTACTTCAACCTGGCTCTGGCACCAGCATCTGTAAAGATCAAGTGCTTTAGTGGGGCTTTTTTGGCATTTTTATCTAATAGCTGATTGAATGAGCTTTAGCTAAAAGTGCCAAAAAGGCCTGCTGAAGTGCCCCTTCTTTACAGATGCTGCAGAGCTGGGTTGAACATGCTGCTTCTTCTGGGAAAAGTTTTGGGTTTGGTTTTTTTTTACATCTGCAAGCAGCCTGCAGCCATGGCTCACGAGTATTAAGAACCTGACAGTTTTTTTTGGGTGGGTGCTTGAGCCCCAGAGCTCCCACGGAGTTGGAGCCTATGGTATCCCATCGCTTTCTTCTTCCTGTGTAAGATTCATTAATTTTGGATCACGGGTGTTTTCCCTGAAGAAGTTTACATCTGCAGGCCATGGATACTTGGGGGAAAACGCAGAAATTCCACAGGGGGCATGTCTATGTGAGATGCTTTACTGTGCAGTAATCTAACCTACTGCACAGTAAAGCATCACCATCTATATGCATGCACAATTTACTGAGCAGTAAATTAGTCTACTACACAGTTAGCTAGTACCTATCTGTTACTGCACTTGTGTAGATACTGACCAGGAACAAATTTGCTCCCTGGGGAAGTTATTCGTCCCCCAGGGACCAGAAGCTGGGAGCTGATCAGTGCTGGGAGGGGGTCACTCTCTGCCCCCTTCTGTCCTGGCACTGCACAGCTTCCAGCTCCCCACAGGAGCTGGCAGCCAAGCAGCACTGGGACTGGGGAGCTCTCTGCTTCCCCACTCAGCCGGGGCTTTGTTGTAAGCTGTCCCACTCCTGGGGCAGTTGCTGGCAAGCCCCCTGTTAGGTGGGTCTTCCCTGCTTAGCAGGGAGGTTGGCTGGGAGCTGTTCTGCTTCTGGGGCAGCTGCCAGCAAGCCCTCTGCTGAGCAAGGAAGCCCTGCAGAGCAAGGGGCTGGCCAGGAGCTGTCCCACATCAGTCCTAAACATTTTACCACTTCACAACAGAGCTGTGCACTGTCCTACCTATACCTAACCTATTGTTGTAGTGCAAATGATTCCCACTTTCACTCTTTTGATGAATTCATTTGTCACCAATTGCCAGTCTGCATTATCTACAAATGATCCCATGCTGTTTTCAAACCTCCCCCTTATGAGTTGGGTGGGGGTGGGGAGAGAAGCCCTGAAAATGTCTTATCCCCTGTAAGACTCACCTCTGCAAAGTACACACAATGCGCTGCCAGCGGGCAACAGAGATGTGGGAGAGGAGATGAAATCTCTTGTTTGCTTTCATGCTATTTTCTCTTCGCCCTCTTCTTCCTCTTTCTTTCTCTCACCTAGTCCCTGTGTCTTATTATTACCTAGCCTGTGAGTTCTTAGAGGCATGAACTGTTTTTCTACTGAATGTCTGTGTAGTGACTAGTACAACGAGCACCTGTTTCTCGATTAGTGTCCTCCATTGGTACTGCAATACAAATAAGAAACAATACCAATGCTTGCAACATAGAGTTGCCTGTCAGCATGACTAGTAGTACTTATACAAAGTGATAAGGGCATCATAGCATTTTTCTTAGTAGAGGCTGATGCCAGGATATTTAGACCTACAATTTGAGAGATATTTAGGCAACATTCTGCCTAGCACTACAGGGCCTACATGACTTAAACCAGGGTTGTCAAACTCACTTGGCCTCACAGGCCAGATTCAGACTGCAGGGCTCCTTGTGTGCTGGATGACCCACCTCTGGCAGTGGGGGAAGACATTGGGGTGGTAACCCCTGAGTGCTGGCTTTTCTGACAGTGGGCACATCTACACGTTCATTGATGTGCCTTTGCTACTGCTAGTAGCAGTACCTCTAATATGAAGTTTAGTACCTCTAATATGAAGTATTAAAGGCACAGTAGCTATGGTAATGTGCAGTAAGAAAGGCAAACTTTTTTTGTGATGCTTAATGTGCAGTAGACTAATCTACTGTGCGTTAGTGCCTTAGCATGGTTTTTGCAGTCCACTGTGCATTAAGGCTTTTCGTGTAGACGTGCCCATAGTGACTCTAGCAGCCGCAGGGATTAACAGTGTTGTCCCTTGCCCTACTGTGGCAAAATTGCATCCTCAATGGAGAAATCAATCTAAAAAAGCAATGATGGGGACAGTGGTGGTGGTGTTAGATCCTGCCAGGTGCTGGCTCCATTACTACAGTGGATCTGGCAACGGTGAGAGTTGGTACTGCCAAATGTCCAGCTTTGCAGGCTGGATATGGAGGTGGGTCTTCTGCACCTCAGAAAACCTTGTGGGCAGGATGCCCACTGGCCATTTGTTTGACACCCCTGATTTATAAAAGCCCCATTTTTTAGAAGTGACCTAAGAATTTAGGAACCCATATCCCATTGACTTTTACTAAGTCTTAGGCTCCTAAATTCCTTCCTTCCTTTTAAAAATGAGATTGAGTTGTCTAAATCACTTAGTCGTCACAGCTAGAACACACGCAAAAATACCCAGAAAATATCCCAAGCTGATCATAATCTGAAACCAGGACACTGAGTACCGAGGACCAAGAATGCTGCACCTAGCAAGAGCAACAAGTTCGTTTTTACTGCATTAAGATAAGAAATTCTGGATTTTTTTTTGGTTATATTTGTATTTATATTGCCTCTAATCTACACCGAAAACTCAGTGAACTTGGTTTTGCCCCACCCACTGTAAACACTAGAGCAGGAAGAGGCCATTACTTTGCCTTAACTCATAAGGCTAATTACAGGTGGCAGCTCTCAGTGGGAGGTAAGGCAGTCACATCTTCACTTCAACTGAAAGAAATGGTAGCAGGAACTAGCTTCTTTTTACTCTTTACTAGGTATGAATCCAGGAGGAAAAGGAGTCAGAATTTCATCTGTGCAGAGGCAAATTCTCACCATTTCATCCTTTGCTTACCCAGACAAAGCAGGAGGCCTTGTCTACACTCAGCTGCTTCTGCTGCTATCTCAAGATAGAGGACAGTTGTTATCACCAAACTAACAGAGCAAGTGCACATCTGTGCACTTGGAGCACCTCCGCACAGTTCCACTCAGTTACTAGCCCCCAGAACGTGAAGTACACCCTGAGAGGTACCAGCTGCTGAATGGAGCATAGCAGCTGGTTGAGGTTTCAGGTGACATGCACCTTCTGAATAGCAGAGACCTTACTCCATTCAACAGAGGAGGAATAACTGCCAGCAGAAAAGGGTTTGAGTGCAGACACACACCAAATTTTACTGACAAAACCTTGTAGTCTAGATTGGGCTGATGAAGAAGAGGTAGTGTTTTCTTTATAAGAACCACTTGGCACCCACCTGGGAGGAAATAACGGTGGAATTCCAAATTACAGCTCTGCTGGAACTTACAGCAGAATGAATTTTTCTCTAGTGCTAATAATGAAAATCCATTGAAATATGCAAGTCAGCTCCATTTTGTTATAGCCAGAATGTCATTGCAACTAAGTTCACTACCAGTATAAGCAACTTCTACTGTAAATCTTTCAATAAGACTAAGGCAAATACTTTATATCCCTGTACAAAATAACATGTATACAAGATTTAGTGAACAATCTAAAGAAGTTCATTTTTATCATAAGGCCAGAAAACAAATGTGTCATTTGCTTCTGATAAGCAGAACTCTTAGTTCAAATTTCAAGGTAATCTCTCTTTATTTAATAGGAAATGACTCAGGTCACAGTGCTAAAGTCCCTGCATCAACATTCAACAAGCAAGAACGGTACTTCTGTCTCAGTTACGCTATATTGTAAAATGTGATGACATGTTTATTAAAAATGTGTGCACAATGTATATACCATGTCTTCACTGCAGAGTTAACTCAAGTGTGGGGTACATACAGAGATAAAAGACAATGCTAATAAACCATTATAACTGAATCATCAAACAGACCATTATTGTAATGATTGAGAATTTCCCCAATGGAAAATAATACCCAGATATCACTGGAATGTTGTGTCTGCATCGATGCCCTACCTACTTATGTGCTGCATGAAAACTTCTGGGGAAATAGCTCATGGCTCTTAGTGCTTCAGTAAACTGACATAGTGAGGTCAGAAAGGAAGTGGTTGTGCTATGAAAAACATGTTTTTATTGGTGTTTATGTGTCTCTGTCCTTCATGCCTGAAGAAGGGTGATTGTGCCCAAAAGCTTGCAAAGAACATTTTTTCCAACTCCTGAGCAGCCCATCAGGCAGTTGATAACACAGAGTTTATCACCCGTAACTCAGTGTTTATCAGCCCATTAAGAAGACAAAAAAAACAAAAGCTTCTCCCCATTAGTTAAAGCTCTTCTTAAACAACTTTTTCCAAGGAAGGAAAGGAGGGATGTTAGCTCCCAAAAGCTATGTGGACACAGTCCTGTCTGCCTTTGTCTGGTCTCCCACAGCATGAACAGTAACCAGAATGTGGTATGCTAGTTAATGCTGAGAGGTGTCTGTGAAGGAAGAGGGGAGGGGCGAATAATCCCTGTTTAACAGGGAGTGGTGAGGAAAGGGGGGGAGCAGGGAGAAACCAGGTGGATGATCACTTAAGTGGTTTCTGATCACTTAAACTGGTTTATGTGCAATGTCTGTCCCTAGCCTAGGAGATATACTATATTCAAATAAGACCATGGGTTTGTATTGTGGGCTTTGGCCCTGAAACCGTGCCTTCAGGCCTCTAAAGAAGAATTCCACTGAGCCATGCTATCAGGTTTTGCTCATCTGGAAATATGCTGAGAAGGTGTGTCCCTGATTATCATTATCAATTAACATCAAACAGATCTTTGTTCCAGCACTGAAGGAATACAGTTACTGACAGTGGAAGCCGCAGCTGAATGACTGAATCACCAAACCAGCCTACACAAACTGGTAGGTAGCTTCTGGTCCAGAAGCAAAAAATATTTTGCTCCAGGGAGTTATGGGAATGCATGGGAAGACTGGGAGCAGTTGAGTGACACTATCTCAAAGAGCTCTCAAAACAAACACTGCTTGAACAGTGGCAAAAGCCACTTTTGCCTGCATATTCACTCTGGTATGACAGAAAAGGAAGAAGTGACCAATATCAGTCCACCACTCAGAGCTGTTTGAGCACTAATTCTGTTGATATTAACTTGATGCTAGAGCCTAAAACCGAGACCAAGATAAGAAGCACAGGGTTATAGAAAACGAAAGCAGCAACAGTGAAAAGCAAAGCTGACAAAGTTGGAATGTACCTTTCCCCAGTATTGGCAGCTTTGTATCAGGCACAGTCATTTATAAGATATCATAAAGAACACCTGCTAGTATTTGAGCTGGGAGACAAAAGAGTCTTAAATAAACAATCAAATAACCTATTAATATTGTCTCAGAGTGAGCTTTCAATGTTGTGCCACAGCATACAAATGTGCAGCCTGAGAAGAGCTGAGCAAAGGTCAGCTTTGTGTCTCTGGGGTTCTGGGCTGGTCAAGGATCAAAGCAACCCCTGAGTAATTCAGACAGCTTTGGGGACTGCCCTGACTTGCTCTAACTCTAGATTTTGCATCTGCCCATAGAAACTTTCAGATTCTGGAGCTGGGCAGAATGGCTCCATTGGTGTTTCCTCTACCAGAACTTGAAAAGGAACCTTTTCAGGGCCTTCTCTGACAACACCCCATTGAGAGTGTCAGGGGGAACTATCCCCAGGCTGGCTAAAGGCTTTTACAATCTCTATATGCTATGACAGTAATATACAGGAGAAGGAACAGGATTGTAGGGGAAGGAAAACCTCTCATACAGACTTACGGCCTTATGATCCTTATGATCTGTTTCAAAAAGACCTGTTTCAAAAAAACAGAGCACAGAAATTCATCAGTAACCCATGTGTGAAACCCAGTAAATTGGCTGCTGAACTAGAGGACATTGATTTTTTAGAATGACAAGCTCCAAGTGAATTTACCAAATCCCTTGGTAAAGAAATGGTTAAGTACCACCCCAATGAAAGTATAAAATCCCTTAGAAACACTAACTGCCAAACAAACCAATATGGTATTATTAAACAATTGGGCTAGAGACAGACATTCAAAGAGCCTGAGCCTGAACTGATTCAATCTTTGCAGGTTAACCTGGCTAGGCTGAACCAGTTTGTACCTGTACAGACATCCTGTCTGGACTGAAGAAATGCAGGCACATGCCTGCAATAGCTCAGGCTAGAATCCGGGGAGTGCTAGAGCAGCCTTCCCTTCGCTTCCGCAATGCTGAGCTGAGGGGGAGCATGGCCAGGCCCCAGTAGGCAGGGAGTTGATAACAATATTCAGCACCCCATCAAGAAAACAAAAGTCTCTCTCATTAGTTCAAGCTCTTCTTAAACAACTTTTTCCAGGGAAGAAATGGAGGCACATTATTTGTTGATTAGCTCCAAAAAGCCATAAGCAGACACTGTCCTGTCTACTTTTGTCCTATATGCCTTACACAGACACCTCTCAGCATTAGCTAGCATACCACATGTTGGCTACGGTCTGTGATGTGGGAGATGGGGATCCCTGCTTGAGCAGGGAAGGGTGGGGTGGGGAAGAAATGGGGCAGGGGAAAACCAGGCAGACCCTGCTGTGTCTGCCATCTCTGCTGGGGCTCCAGCCAGGGAGCAGAGGGGAGGGGCCAGCCCAGGTCTCTGGAGCAGAGAGCCCTGCCCAGGGCTGCAAAGCATTTGGGATGCTAGGGGACTCTGTTTTAAATTAAACCAGGAAGGGGTCTGGGACAGACATTGCATAAACTGGTTTGACCCAAATAAGTTAAGTCTGATACTACACTCAACCATGTTTATCTCAAACCAGTTTCAGTCATTTTCAAACCGGTTTATGTGCACTGAACCTACGTTCTGATACAGGTTTAAACCAGTTTCTGATCACTTACATCGGTTTATGCGTAATGTCTGTCCCTAGCCATGAAGTTTTGATTATGGATTTATTGTGCCCCGTCAAATATTAGCTGATACACTCGTCAGGACAGAAATTATGGGGCCAGATTTTCAGAAGTATTTATGCCGACAGGCACAAATAGGCAGCCATTGGGATTTTCAAAATACCTGTGCAGGTTAGGCACCTCTCATTGACAGGAATGAAATTTAGGCAAGAGGGAATTTTGAGAACTCTACAAGAACTTACCTGAATCTTTGAATGCCTGAAGTCATTTGAAAGACTGACCCTAGGGCCGGGTCTACATGAGCAGGGACATGCCTTTACAGTGCACAAATAGTAGTGGCACAAATTTATGGTGCTGCTTTGTGCCCCACTGCATGCCCTTGCCTGTGTGCTTTGCAGCAGGACACATGTCCCACTGCTCCAAGTATTGCAGGGGGGGCTGGGGGGGGGGGGGGGCAGGAGCTAGTCATCCTCTGTGCTGAGGCGTCCTGTGCCCCAGCCAGGCAAGAAGTGGCATGTGGAGATGGGGGAGTAAGCAGCCCAGGGCTGCCTGATCCTCCAGCTCTGCACATTGTGGAGCCCCCATACTGAGGTACCCTGTACCCCAGCCAGTTGCTCCCCACCTGGCTATGATACAGTGTGCCTCGAGATGGGGAGGAGGTAGCCTTGGGCTGGTTTCTCCCTTGTCTCCGTGTACCTCAGTGTGCACTGAGGCACGTGGAGCCCCTGCGCTGAGGCACACTGGGGCATGGACCCAGGGCTTCCTGCTCCCTGATGTCTGGGTTTGTCCCAGCATTCGCCACTTCAATGTGGTTTGTACCGCTTTCTTTCCAGGTTGGGTTTGGGTTTTTTTTGATGCTAGGAAAGCCCAATAGCTAATTTTGCCCCGGTGCTGCAAATTAGCTGTGCCGAGCACCGATTAATGTGCAACTCATGTGGTCTGTGGCACTGTAAAGAGATCTGCAGCAGCACAAGCCACATGTGTGTGAACATCTGGATCCAGCTTAGGTGTCTACATGCCTCTTCAGTCTCTTAAATACCTTTAAAAATCTGCCCCAAGCCAATAGTTATTGCCAGTTGAGAGAAGACGGAGCCATGGTAAAAGAATACAGCTGAACTTTTGTGGGGGAAGGAATCAAATTGCCATGATGCTTAGAATTTTTGTTGACTTTAAGCAATTTTTAATGAGCATTTATGTTATTGATGGGCAAACTGGACCTTTTCACAAAGAAAGAGCCATAAAAAATGGTATGGCCATTAAGTGGCGTGTTATGAACCCTGGAAAAGATTACTATATAGTGAATAAAAAGGATATAACCTGTAGAAAATGATCTTTGCCTCAACTTTTTTAACAGGGCAACAGGAAAAGCAAAGGCTTTTTCTTGAAGAATGTAACAATGCTACAAAGCAATGGCCAACACTTGACCCCCACTGATGGTCAGTGTTCAAACCTAAACCCTAATGCATAAACTCCTTCAGCAGTTCAATATGCAACAAGGTTTTCAGAGATTACACTGGCAAAGAAAGGTTACAGGAAGTACTTGTTTTCCCTCTTTAGGCACTGTTATGATTATAAATTAATCCCAAGGGATATTATAGCTACTTCAAAGAGTTAATGAGTATCTTATAACTGCTTGCTTCTCTTAATTGTCCAAAGGCCAACGGATCCTTGAGTGTATAAAACACTGAAGAATGCAGATAGGAAGCAAAGCTGAGAGAGCAAGACAGGACAAGCAAGTGCATCAGAGGCTATCAGACACCACTAGGGCCTCGTATAATGGGGAAGATACCGAAAAGCATTTTTTCCATCTTTCGTATTCTTGTTCTTCTAATTGGCTTCTCCATTATTTGTTTGGGAGCCATTTGCATTTCCACAACCTCCTCATTATGCAAATGTGGCAACAATATGCTTGTTGCTTATACTCTGCTGCCCTTGGGGTTCTTTCTCCTTGTGACTGGAATCTTTTGGAGCACATACCATGAAACCAGCAAGCACAAGAACTTTTTCTACAACATTATCCAGAGAACTCCCTCCCACAGAGAAATACACATCCACACCATAGACAGGTATGTATTGCAATGTACATGGATTTTGCTTTTGCATTTGCATTCTGCAGTTGCATTTTCTCGAATGAAATATAGACCACTGTAATAAAGAAAAGGCATTGTGGCTAGTATAGGATGTTTTATTCTACTTGTAGAAACAGAAGGATATCTTGAACCTTCACTTGCAGCAGGTTGCAATGAGAGTAGGAACAGTTTGGGTGATACAAAACAGTTCCCAGGACATACTGCTGAAAAAATTATTCTAAATGATTACAGTAACTTGTCCAAGTTCATTTCTGGAGTAAAGAGGGACAGCTCCACTGACTTCACTGGAGTTACATGAGAAGCACATTTCACCCATTTGTATATTAATAATAGATAGCTCAAAGCCAGCTGCTGTACCAGTGTTTCTGTCCTGTTTCTCACCAGTATTTCTCAGGAAAGCCAATGCACTAGAACGTGTAGTTCCCTACATGGTCTATGCTTGAGGTTTCTGGGTAAATGTCCCTGCTATTTCTAAATGAAGTCTGATGCTTTAAGATGGACAGTTTCTTAAACTGGTTGGCCCTAGGCCTGGCAAAGTTTATAATAGGGTGATTGGATACAAATGACTCTTTTTAGTCTGTTGTGGTAACAGCACCATAACAACTGACAATAGGTGCTGTAGCAGCTCTATAAATACAATGCAGAGAAAATCTTGGTTAGATAACCAGTACAATACAGACAGCACTTTACAAAAATGTGCGG
>NW_005842041.1:1514526-1516076 GCF_000455745.1 Alligator sinensis | reverse complement strand
CTTTCAAGAATACTGTAATATGGATAATGAGTGCACAATAGTTACATGGCACAGCTGGGAAATCTTATACATAAGGATCACCAACCACTGATCACTTTTTAGTTTATGGGTTCTTTTTTGGCTTATTTTATTAGGATTGCTTAGTGAAAAATCACAGGAAAATATATCAGCACCTCTCTCATGTTTTCAGTCAATTTAGTCTTGCTTAGTTGTAATTCATGGCTTCAGTTTATGTTTTAAATCTCATCTAAGCAACTACAATGTAACAGACACATATATATTTAATTCCACTCATAGGCATTTCTTCTAATCAGTATATGCTTTATTTTGATTTGCTTATTTTTCAGACCCGATTTCTATCCTCCGTCCTATGAAAATAGCATTGATCCTGAAAAACAGATTGTCTCACTACCAGCTTCCTCTTCTGTCACAGAAGAAGAGATCTACAACATCCCGCCGCCTCTGTATACTGAAAGCAGCACAGAATTCATAGACGAAAGTAACTATGAGGAAGAACAGCCACCATCATATGAAGTGTCTGTGCAGCAGGGGGAGCAGCAGCAGCAGCAGCAAACAGGCGAGCACAACTCAGATACAGAAGGGGTCTCAGGCACTTGTCAGGGACCCATGCCAGGAACCGGTTACTAATAATATGAACTGTCAAGAGACTTTAGAAAGAGCAAAGCACGTCAGCTATTCTGAGACAAAGTCAATGGATAAGACACTGAATGTGCAAAGTACTGCTGGAAATAACGCTACACACAACCGTATTTAAGTACCAGGTTCAAGAACCGCCTGTTCAGACAACACTGAATATGCAATCTTTGTTCTGGTGGCATTAAAAGGGTTGTTGGAGGAGGCTGTTTCCCATATTTTAAAAGAAGAACAATGCTTTCTGGCCTTAGAAGGGTCTGCTAATGATATTAAGTGCAACCCATAACTGTTGATTCATGCCAGCGTCATTGCAGCTTGTTTACATATTTCAGTATTTAACAGGCTTACTGTGGCTACACAAAGAAATGTCAGTAAAAGATTCCATCACGTGAAGAACTGAAGCCCCTCGCTCCAGGCAGACTTGCAGATCCAGGGCTCGTTTAGGGTTCTGGGTTCTTTCTAGAAGGCAAAATGTTAATCAATATAAAAAATATCCATTATATCGAGGGAACCAACAGGCAAGAAAAGATGTGCTTTGCGTTTCCTGAGCAGCTTGGAGGAGATATTTATTCTTGGTGTTAAAAGAATGAGGGACTTGCGGCTGCCTCCAACAGTTCACTGTAGAAAAAAACCATTTCCTCCATCCCCCATGCACTTGTTTCACTATAACTGTATCCCTTAAAACTATTGGGAGCACCTGGATTTCCTTCTTTGTGGATTGAAGCTTAAGTATGTCTGCTAGTAGAGAACCCGAGCCTAAACTGCTAAAACTAATGAGAGACTTTCTAAAGATTTCAGCAAGTGTTTGACTAGTACTGGCTGGTATTAAGTGGCTCCACCTAATGCAGGGGGAGAAAAGGTCTTCGCTAATGTGGCATTTTTGCTTCAGCTTGACA
>NW_005842041.1:1486454-1514495 GCF_000455745.1 Alligator sinensis | reverse complement strand
CAAGTAATGGTCAACTCATCTCTCAAGCCGAATGACAAATTGACTTGCTGCCTAAAAAAATGCACTACGCTGTAAAGAACACACTGCTTAATGCTTTACACTGTTTAATGTTTCTAGATGATCTGTTTATGAAAGATATTTTGTATGAAAAATCCAACTGGTTATTTCCTTCTCATGCTCAGTATTTGTTTTTCTGCTTGCTTGGTAGCCTATGGAGGTATTGTAACAAAACTCCCTTGAGACACCTAGTACTGTACTGTACCTAGTTGACGTAGCTGCTAGGGTACCGAAGCCACTTCGTACACTGCAGGATAAGTGTAAATGTTGCTGCTTCATGATCCTATATTTATTTTTCATCTTTGCATCTCATAAGGAGTTTAGGCTGCAAGTCCCAAACCATTTCTATTAGCATCTGTTGACCTGGGGAAAATGTTAATTCATTAGTTAGGAGTTGTTTTATGTTATTTGTAGTAATCTGAGTGTTTTGTACGGTAAATATTTGAAGCTAACCTGTTTACTTTGTGCTGTTAATAACTGATATTTTAATGTTGAATTGAAGCCATCTTTTTTATTTCAATAAATTTTATATTTAAACAAAATGGAATTTGTTTGGCCTAGAAATGGGGTTTCTATGCTTCAGGATGAACACATAGCACACAATCTGAACTCAATAGCTGTTATACACTGGTGAAGAAAGCATGGGTACGCAGTAGAAATCATCACAGAGTAATTCTGATTGCTTTACTAAAGGAAAAAAAAGCCTTTGATGAGCCAGTTCTCTAAGCATTAATCTTCACAGTTGTATGGCTAGCAGCTTCCACTGATGTGTTACAAGACCACAGGGCACATCTACAGGAGATGTTTACTGTGCAGTAGACTAATTAGCTGCATAGTAAATGTCTAAGCATCTACATGTGCAGGGCTATGAGGCTGAAGTAAACTAATAAACTCCACAGCACAGTGGAGTACAGTACTAGGTAGCACTTGTAAATACAAGTACTATCCTGTTGCAGGGGTACTCTGCAGCAGCACACATGTAGATGCTGCCCTGCCTCGCTGGGGCACGAGGGTTCTTCAGTGTGGGGGTTGCAGTGCATTGGAGCCCCCTTGTGCCCCAGGCAGCCCCTTTGCAGCCTGTTGAGTCAGGTTGGAGCAGACAGTTGGCAGGCTGACCCCCTGGGTCCCATGTCAGCTGGGGCTGCTCCCACCCAGCTCAACATGCTGTGGTCCTGAGTGTATGTGTAAACACAGAGCCCAGGAATAATAAACTTTGGCATGATAAGCACCGGAGTTCATTGTGTCATATTAATATGCACGTATGGATATGCGCCCACAGACAATTTATCATGTAATGGCAGTTCTTCATCATTGGCCTTAGCTTTTGTTATGGCTTTATTTGAACATGACTCTGCACTTTTAAATGTAATTGGGATTTTACTTTTTATTTTGATGGAAGCAGGATTAGGAACCTTTATCAATCTTTCTTTACACTTACAGATCATAGAAGGCCTAACTACAAATCAATGCAGAAATTCAAAACCTGGAGAAAAATCAATGGAAAACTCAGTTCTCTTCTCTTGAGAATTATATTTTATTTTGGCAGCATTAGAAATATTAACACCGCCCCCCCTTGTTGGAAATGGAATGGGAAGTGGGAATGTGATTACAACAAAGAAATAGGGCTTGGGAAACATTTTCTTTGGAGATGGAAGAAACTGAAAAAGAGAGAGTTTGTGAAAAAGGAGAGAGGAAAGGGAACCAAGTTAACAGTTGAAATAAGCACACAGGAAATGACATACAGAGTAGAGTAATGAGACAGAAAGGCAAAACAATGGGAGAAAGAAAGAGGGAAAGAAAGAGAAAGAGAGAAGAAAATGAACAAACCGAATGCAATAGCAGGATATTATCTCCATACAGGGAGAGACAGAGACAAATTAAAGAGGATACATAGCAAAAGGTTTTTTTTCTAAATGCCTGTACATACTGAAGAAGAGAAAGGAAGAAGAATGGAGGAAACTAACTGCTTTGGAAATAAGTTGTACAATGAGAGACTTCTTAGAAAAGTGGTTGCTTTAGACAGTCCCCCGCTTACTCAACAGGTCTTCTCTCTGGGTGCAAACAGAACCATAATTGCTGACTCCAGAGACAAAGACATATTTTTACTGATTTTTACTTATGTTTACACAACAGAAGAGGACTCCTGTTAGGAAAAAAAGCTCCATAAAGCTGTGGCTCCCTTGGGAAATTCGTGCTCAAGGTACATAGCCCCACAATATATGAGGGTATAATACCTGCCTGTCTTTTCATACCAGCCTTGTAATGCAGAAAAAGGCATTTCCCTGAAGAACTGGAAGCAACTTGCTTGGCTGGATTTGGGTAAAAATGAAGGTTCTGAACTCTCCCCTATTGTGTTACAGGAAATACAAAAAAGGGTTCAGGAACTTTCACAGCCTTTCTGTGCCCACATCAAATCCAGGCCTTTGCAAGTATTAAGGACTCAGGAACCTCTGTACTAAATTAAATGTGAGATCAAAGTTTTTGATTCAAAGTACAGTAGCACAAGAAGGGATTTGACATATAAGGAGGGAAGGAGAGACGTGAGGAAGGTTTAAGGTAGGAGGTAATATCTTGCTCAATATATGTTATTTCAGATATAGTTAATGGGTAATTATGAGCTTACTGGAAAACGATGTGGGTGATTAGTTTTGAGAAAAAAAATCAACAATCCTTTTAAAGTGAAAAAAAGACTTAAAATGGCAGAACCCACATTTTGCTTAGACTTTCCAAAACAAATTCATCATCAGCATGACTAAATATGGGAACTTTTAGATTAAAAGGATGCTTTTTTCTTTTATTGAAAAGATATAAATATTCAAAACCAGGATTCAGAACAGAATAGAGCCTTTTATTCAAACTCTCACAAACAGCAGTCCTGTAATGATTTCCACCCTGTCACTAATCTCATCAGAGAGCTGTGCATCTTTTGTGTTCATTTACTCATGCTCACAGGTAAATCCTTTTATAATTGTGGGCAGTGACTTGGGGTGCAGAGAGAGACTACAGAGGTTTGCATGAGCCACATGGGGTTGCTATGGCTGAAAAATGGGTGCTGGCAGCAAGTGGAGGGTAAGCTTCTCCTGCATACCCACACCTGAGTTGCTTTGTGCAGGGCTAGTCCTCTGCAGATATTTCCAACATTCAGAGTTCTTTTAATATTAAAAAAAGGCTCCTTTGTCAGCTTAGTGCCTGAGGAAAATTATTTGATGCCAGAAGCCACCAGTGTGTAGTCTTAAAAATATTTAAGCTTGCTATTGAGTCTTCAGTGAGTACAGGGCAGTTATTATTGGGTAATGTCAATAAAATTAAGGGCACCAGAAATAACACAATAAGATAACACAATGATATACAATGAACACAGAAACATATTTTTGGCTAACTGGCCTTTTTTCTGTTATACCCTACTTAAGAGTTCTTGTTCTCTATCTCCCTCCCATATCTTTCCTCCCTTCTGCCTTTCCCTTTCCATCCCCTACATATTTTTCCATGCTATCATACTTGCTAGCTATTTTATTTTATCCACCCACCCTCCCTTGGATTGCTCCTTCTCTCTTACCAGCTGGAAACAGAAGCTCATTTCCAAGCCTCCTTCATCTCTTTTTCTCTGGCCTCCATTTCTTTGTTCCTGAGATCCCACTCCCGACCTTGGTCAACTTTTCACAAAAGTCTCTTAGTGTTTTCCCTTCTTAGACTCCAGGAGCTCTCTTTTTTTCCCTTCTCTTTGTCAGTAGCTCTTCCTTTTTCAGCAGTCAGCTTTTAAGAAATTTCTTATATGTGAGCATGTCTACATGTTCATTAATGCACAGTAGTTACTTTACATTTAATTTAGTACTTGTATAAGCAAGTACTAAATAAATGTGCAGTAACCAGTTAATGTGCAGAAGTGCCAGTGACCGCCTTTTTAGTGATGCTGCTGCGCAGTAGCGTATTAGCGCTGTCCATGCTTTGATGAGCTACTTCACAGTGTTAGTGGGCTACTGCGCAGTTAGCATCTCACGTAGACGTACCCACTGTATAGGCAACAATTCAAACTGACTTTTGTAATTTTTGGTCGATGGTTGATTTATCTTTTCTTCAGGAGGCTTTTCTCTGTCTTTTTTTATGGGATTTGGGCACAGTACATCATGTTTGTAGCAATCTGAATTTGTAGAGGCTTAGAAAATGGAGAGCTTTCTATTCAAACTCACCTCCATCAGGCAATCACCTCAAGAATTATTTAATTATCTGAGGCCATGTCGTTATGTTGTGAAGTTTAAAAAATGCTTGCACAGGTCTTGACAGGATTTGCTGAAATGTGACTAGTGCAAAGGGACAGCATTTTGAATGGAAATTTCTCTTAGAGTCTAGAGAGGTGCACCTGCAGCTGCATAAGTCTGAATAGTCTAAAATAACAGTGGAGGAACAGGAAGCAGTGTAAAGTGGGCCTAGGTAAAATGCAGGTTTTAAAGATAAGTAGTGAAGATGCAAGGGCCTTCTGATGCCTTCCATAATGCCTTCCAAAATTAACTGAAGCCAGAGAATCTCTTTTGACTTCTACAAATATTTAATAATACTGTAGAAAAATACTGCGTTAAAAACATCAATGTTTCCTCTATTTATAGTCAATTAAGCATTTAATGTATTTCTATTAAAGGCGGTTTTATGAGTATGCATGGAAGTGCAGTGTGTCCTGTCCACAATCAGGTATTAAGACAGAAATCTGGCATTCCACTTTATTAGATACTAAATGTCAGAGCAATTTTTGACAGAAGTGCTGAAAGAGACCAAAACAATTTCCTTCACTGCAACATAATCTAAATTGCATTAAAATATCGACAATCACAATGAGATAACATGCTGCAAAGAGTCAAATTGCACTAAGCCTTTGACAAATGTTATGTATGACAAGTGATCACACTCTGTTCCCAAGGAAGCAAAACATTCAAACAAGTCACATGCACAAAGTGTTTGTGTTCTTGTTCAGAACAAAGCCAGATACCGTGGTGAGAGCTGCAGTGTAATTTCACAAGCAGTAAAAGCACAAGTCTATGCCTACTTCTCTGCTTTGTGCTGGGTCTTTCTCCTCCTATTCCCCTTCACAACTCTTTATTCCATGAGCTTCTGTCACAACAAATATAATGGAATCTGAGCCCAACAAGGTTAGTCATGTATTTTCATTTAATTAATTAATGTTTGTTTTTATTACCTCTTCATTAGATACCTATTCCTGATAAGTGGAACATGAGTGAATATCCCATGAAATGGATTTCAAAACCTTTATAACATTTCCATGATAATCCATTTATGAGAAATATACTAAACTTGTAGCAATTTCCCTCAAAGCACAGTGAGCACTGCTATGATATGCACGCAATCATGAGAAATATTGCAAAAGGCAGCAGAGGCTCCCATGACTAACATATTAACAGAAGGAGACTTCTTCAACCTATTTTGACTTCCAAAACAATAATTACTCTCCTTAAAAAGAAAAGACTTAAATTCAGGAAAGTCTAGTGAGAGACATAAGTCACACTGATACAGTTCCAAACAGAAATTAAGGAAAGCAATGGCACCTTTCACTGAGAGAGTATGCAGGTATATACACAGCATTGCTATCAGTGTTAATTTGTGAGCCAGGTTATAGATAGGTAAGGAAAAAGTGGAACAAAGTTAGAAAATGCATCCTCTGGAAAGCTCAATATACTGCCCCTGGAACTCAGACAGCCTAAAGATTTCTTTGCAGACCAGCAAGAGGTGACAAGAACTACAAATGACATTCACCAAACACATGCCTGTATTGTAATCCCTTTCCTCATCTGCCTAGCTCAAAATCATTCTTACCCTTCTCACTCAAAGGATAAAGACAATACAGAAAGTCAACCCTTTCTGTCATACTAGTTCAAAGGCTGGGGGCTTCTTCTTTGGTTATTTTTGTTTCAAAGAAAGATATGGCTGCTATAATATAGAAGTCAATACAATATTATCTTTGGAGATCAATGCATCTGAATATGATCAAAATTATATTGAATTTTTATTCCCACCCCTCTCCCATTTCCTAAAACATTTTAAGTCATACAAGGCACAAACAGTTAACATGTTTCAGCAAGGTTATCCCTCTTCCTTGCCCTTTCTCTTTTGGCCCTGGGTTAATGATGCTTTGTGAGTTCAGGTGATGACGGTCGGTCCCTTACGTCCCGTCCTTTCATGGATCTGAGATATTTTCAGTGCGATTGCTATGAGAGGACTCAGCACAGCCTAGAAGAGATGAAACACAAATAAACTATGTTAAGGAGAAAAGTTGAGAAACACATGATTTTAGATACCTGTTATTAATTTTTCTGTCTTGGGAACAGCATTAAGGAACACCCTGTGAAACTTTATACTTCAAATACAGTAAGTATGCAGAAAGAACAGATACCAGCTATCATATTGATAATGTCAAAACACAAGAGTAATTGTGGATTTGTTTGTGAAAATTGCAATACAAAACCACCTAGAGTCACAAACTTGGAATAATTTTTGGGCGTAGAGTTGAAACTATATAAATGGTATTTTCACACACTGCATGGTTCACCTCTAGAATTCAGTGCGTCAAAATACTGAAGCAAGGAACTTAGCAAGACTCATCAAAATATTCATATGGCTAAAATCACATGCAACTGTACCAGACACAACATTTAGAAAGACTATGAAATCTCAATCGCCTTCAGGTGATGAAACATGATAAAATATACCCAGCATCTGTCTATATGTGAGGCCAGAAAAGGAGGATGCAGATACGCAACAGCACTATTGCAATTCAACTGAAAAAAGGAAAATGTCAATATTGTTAATTGGTAGTTCCTGGTATTTTCTCTCAGTTCACTGAAGGACAAGAAAAGAAAAAGGGGCAGAGATGAGGTCTGTATTGGAACCTCATTTGGGAATTTGCAGACATTATACTTTTAGATGATCAGCACAATATGCTAAAATCCTGGCTTTCAAAACTTTTTTTCCTTCTAACTTACCTGAACTTTGGATTTTTTAAGGGGTGGGGAGTTTCTAATTCTTGGTGATTTTTGTTTTAAAATTATCAATGTTCCTATACAGCTTACATTCAAACGATCTGTTTATAACTTTAATAATGGTATCACGTTGTCGCTGTGCCTGCAGCCTTGGAGCTTGCATGTCAACAAGGTTTTTTGTATAGATTGCTAAATGAAAGGAATAGAGCCAAACTAGTTATGTACACATTGTGATGATGTAACACTATTTCAGATTTGCTGTGTCATTGGTTGCAACAGAATTTATGGTCAGGGTTTGTTTTTCAGAACCTCATTAACTGACACATCACAGTTCAAAAAACTCTTCATGGCTAAGGACAGAAGTTACACATAAACCAGTTTAAGTGACCAGAAACTGGTTTAAACCTGTAACAGAACATAGGTTCAGTGCACATAAACCAGAAGTTCAAAATGGCTGAAACTGGTTTAAGATAAACCTGGTTGAATGTAGTATCAGACTTAACTGATCTGAGTCAAATTGGTTTATGGAACTTCTGTCCCAGATCCCTTCCTGGTTTAAGTTAAATCAGAGTCCCCCAGCATCCCAGCATGCTTTTCAGGCCTGGGCTGGGCTGGGCTGTCTGCTCCAGAGAGCAGGGCTGGCCCCACCCCTCTCCTCCCTAGCTGGAGCTCCAACTGGCTGAGAAGGAGTGGGGGTTGCAGCGTTTGCCAGGCTTCCCCTTGCCCCACCCTGCCCTCACCACTTGCTGCTCAAGTAGGGATCCTCCCTCCCACCCCTCTCCCATGGCAGAGACCCCAGTGGCATGGACCCTGGCAGGCATCTGGCCATGCCCCTCACCATGCTAGCTAATGCTGAGAGGGGTGTGTGTGTGTCTCCAATTTCATTGGAACAAAGGCAGATAGAACAGTGTTTGCTTAGGGCAAGAAGCCAGTGGCTTGCAAATGCACAGGCACCCTGAAGATAAAAAGAGCTTGAAACTAATGAGAGAGATGCGTTTGTTTTCTATTCTAGGGCTTGATGGGCTGAAAAGCTTTGAGTCCTGATAACCCCCATGCTGGCTTGCTTGCTACAGTCTGTGAGTGTTTCAAACCCTCAGTCTGTGAGTGTTTAAAAGGGAACAGAGAGAGGTGTGAGAAATGACTGGGTTTGCAATGAATGTGAACTGTGAGTGTTGCCAGTTTGCTGCAGACAGTATAAAGAAGCAGGGAGGAGAGGGACATTGAAAAACCCAGTATCATCAACAGATGCATGTAGCCCACACAAGCAGTACTCCCCTCATTTACCTCAGAGTGCTAGCCATGGGCTGGGGGCTGGCAACACTCCCCACCCCATAAGCAGCGAGCAGGGAAAAGCCTGACAAGGGCTGCTTCCCCCTCTCCCTCTCCCTCCCCCTCCCGGCACACACTGGCTGGGGGCTGTGCAGGCCAGGGTGGGGGTTTAAATCCCTACCTAATCATAGCGTCCTGATAGGGCCTGGCCATGCCCTCCCCCCCTCAGCTGAGCACTGTGGTAGGGAAGTGAGGGCTCGCTCTAACGCCCCTCGACTTCTAGCCTGAGCCACTGGAAGCATGTGTCTTCATTTTCTGAATAAAAAGTGAATGTCTATCTACTTGCAAATCAGTTCAATCTTTGCAAAGATTGAATCAATTCAGGCTTTGGCTTTTTGAATGCCTGTCCCTAGCCCATATGTCTAGATCTGCTTCTACTGTGAGATCGCTGAAATAGAAAACAATGGCACTGAGTTCATGTACACAGTATGCAGAAGATCAATTCTAATATGTGTTGGCAAACACTGCAAAGTCAAATAATAAAAAGAGCCAGTTTCAAAGATCTGGACAAAATCATTCCCCAGCATGGGGATATCAAAGAAATATCATAGGTGTGTTTGGGTGAAAGGACACTGCCCCACCATAGGAGACAGGGAAATGGCTTGCAAAACTCCTCAGACCTGGAGGGCTGTCAAGGCACAGAAGCATCTTTGTCTTCCCACTGGCTTTAGACTTCTTCTGGCTTTGCCCCCATTTCTGATAATGACTGCTCTAAAGCCTCTTTCTGTCTTTCTAAACTGGAGATGTAAAGTTAAAACAACACACCCAACTCTCACCAGTCTTATCAGTCCCCTGATATCATGAGCAATAAAATGCATTTATAAAGTATAAAGAAGAAAAGAAACATCCTCCCCCCCTCCCAAGCAAACAAAAGACATTCAATACTTTGGCTAACAGCCAGTGCCAATTTACTCAGGACTCTTAACTGTTTTCCCTAAGTATTTTAGTCCTCTACTGTGGTTGCATGTTTTCAAACATTGCTTATCTACATTATTTGCTTCTTACAAATGCACTCAGAAACTTGGCTACAGACAGAAATTACACATGAACCAGTATAAGTGATTGGAAACTGGCTTAAAAGTATAACAGAAGTTCAGTGCATATAAACCAGTTTCAAAATGGCTAAACCAGGTTTAAGATAGACTTGGATGGATGTAGTATCAGACAACTGATTTAGGTTAGACTGGTCTATCGAACTTCTGTCCCAGAGCTCCTCCTGACTCAAGTTACCTTGCAGTACCCCAGCATCTCAGGATGCTTTGTGCCTCCCCTGCTCCCCCCACCGGATGGACAGGCTAGCCTCTGCTGCTGGTCTCTGGCCAGCCAGCCAGCCAGCCCCACCCCTGGGCTGTCACAGAGCTGAAGCAGGAAAGCCTATGCTCCCCAGCCTGTGTCCTGCCTGCACCTGTCAGCCCTGCAGCCTGCATCCTGGGCCAGGGCAGGGAAAATCTCCTGAGGTGTGGAGCTCCTCTTCCATGGGCAGACTCCTGCTGCAGGGGCTGACACCAGCCCAGGAGACTGCTTCCCCCTTCCCACCTGCAGGGGCAGAGAAACAGAGCCGCCCAGCCCCAGCCCCCAGCCACAGGAAGCCCTGTGCCAAGGGCGATTCCCTCTCACCCCCTCCACCCAGTTGGCCTGCTGCTCAGCCCCGCCCCTGATGAACTGGCAGCTTGTTGGCTCTGAAAAACCTCATCCTAATGGCATAGTTAAATCCAAGCAATCATCCTCAGCAAACAAACTACATGTGATTCTGATGCAAAAAAAAAAAAATTAAACTACCCATGTTTGCTTGAAACTTGCATAGATCTTAGGGTTTTTTTGACAAATGTGTCCTGTGTTCATGTATGTAAGGAAAGCCAAACACAGGTAAGTGAGTATTCATGGTTTAATCTCAAATATTTTGTGTGGCTCTGAAATTCTCTCCTCCCAATCTATAATCTAAACCTCATCTTTGAAAAAAAACCCAAGCCTCATAATTTGGTTAATTTCTCTAGCAAAAGCCTGGGAAAAGTTAAAAACAACAAGAGCCTATAGTGAGAGCATGTGCACAGCTTAGGATCCAAAGCATTTTAATAAGCAACAGATAACTGCAACTTTCTTCCACATCCGTCATGCATCTCTGTATTTTCTCTTGTGAAGTAAGGATGGATGTAGAGGAAAAACCAAATTAATATAAGGCCTTTGGCCAACCTTTGTATTTATGGGCTATTTGCATCTTAAAATGCCCCAGTATGGGAAGACTTCATAACACAGGGCCAGCTGCTTTTATTTACATTGCCATCTGTAAGATATTAAGCACTACCTATTTTTCTACTGTCTTCTATTATCACACAGAAAAATAACAAAAGTTAGCCAGTTATTAAAATAATGTCACAGCAAGGCAAAGATCCATGGCTATTAAAGCTTTATGGCTAAGTACAGAGAGTCAAAAAGCCTGATGCAGAATCGATTCAGTCTTTGCTGGTTTCTCCAAGCTGCACAGACTGAACCAATAAGGAACTGAACTGATGTTCAGTTTTCAGTTGGGAAAGGTAGAGAAAGGCCTATACTGACCCAGTCCAGAAGATCAGGGATGCTAGAGCCCACCCATTGTGAGCCCAGCTGAGTGGGGACATCCCTGATTGACTGCTCAGCACACGCCCCCAACCCTATGCTGTCTCCCTGAAGGGGATTGAGCCCCCATGCTGTTACTTGTCAGCTCTGTATTCCTCAGCACAAACCTTGCTGGACTTACAAAGGACTTTTTCTATTCTGCCCCCCCATCTCATCTAACCAGAACCAAGCAGAAGAAAAGTTTAATAGGCATCTCAGGCTGTACATTCCCCAGTCCCAGTATGGGAGGCCTATTTAAACTTAATTGACTAAAACTTGGTTGCTGGGTTAGGGAATGCTGAGGCAAGAGACCGAGTCAGAGGGGGTATAGGCGAATTTTGAACAATAGTTAATGGTTCATCACAACGTCCAGCCCATTGGAGCCCTAACCACAAATGCTGTCATACTTTTCCCGGGATGACTGGTAGAAGTCCTCCCCACAAAGTTTATGAATACTCCAAGTAATCCCCTTAAATATGTTAAAAGACCACAGTAAAATCTGAAAGTCATGCTAAGCTGAGGCTTATTCACAATAGGTAAAATACAAAACACTGATGCTGATTTAACAGTGCAAGCATAGCTAGGCCATCTGAGAAGAAACAATGTGGTATCCCTTCCAGTATATCTTTTATATTCATAATCATTTCAAGCTGACTCCTAGGTGTCTGGTTACTCCTTAAAACTTTATGTCTTTCCTGGTTGTTAATCAGTTTCTTGAGATGTTTCAAACCAGATAACCTCTTGTCACTGAAAAAGGTAATTCATGTAAATTGAAACTGTTTATATAACAGGATTTTCTCTGTCAATTACAGCTTGGGACCCTCTTAATTTACACAATTAAAAGAACACTTTGAAGAGGTTGGACTAAGGTATTTAATTCTTTTAATACAGAAAGCTGTAAAGCAGCAAAGAGTGTGCTTCAAGAGGGAGAAATCTCTCTGACACCATCCACTGTTGTTCTCGAGAAGCTGGGATAAGCAGATTGTCTCTTTCGGTCACCTGTTTAACCTTCAATGATAATGCTAGGAACTTTGCTTGTCAACAAAACACCCAAGTGCCTTGGAACAGTTGGATCCCAGTTCTCATTCTCTCTCTTTCTTTTTCTCCCTCTTTCTCTCTCTTTTTTCTTTTTCTCTCTAGGCATAGCTTTCTGAACCTGAATTTTATTAATTAATCTTGAGCTAGGTTTCCCCAAATACTCAATTAAACCAGGGAAATATTGTAATTGTTTTTGTTTGTTTTTCCTTGCATGTCTATTACTACTAGTACCATTATAAATTTCATATACTTAGCAATAAATAACTTTTATAGTCAAACTGGTGGTAACCGGGTGTATTTTTCCTTCTCTACTTCCCCTGATTCAGAGATATTCTGTTCACCTGTATCCTTGTGTCTGACTGCATTTTATTATTACCTTAATGAACTGATTCCTGGCGTAAGATGGTGTCAGCCTGTACATGCTGATCAACCTGGATGGGTCAGGATTGTCATGGTAATCTGTGCGTGTGTATGTATGTATTTGATTGATTTGGTGGCTAGAGGAACCCAGCCCCATTGAAACTGAGTCCTGCAAGATAGCCCCATTGGGGATGAGGACTTGCAGAAGGGAAAGATACAGTTCCATATAGAAACACAAGTAACACAAGCAGAATATTGATAGAATTACAAAGACCCTAAAAATGTACCCCTAATAAATGAGCACACCCCAAAGTGATGGGCAAATCTGGTAACAATGCCCCTAAGCACCAGTCCACCTGGGGGAAGCCTCTACCTTAGCAGGTTTCCCCAGCCCAGGTTCCCTAGCCCAGAGCAGTCCCAGGGTGCTGAAGGGAAGTCCCCACTTTCCGCTCAGCTTCTGCCACAGGAGGGAGGGGGAGGGAGTTCCCTGGGCCGAGTACCTGCCCATGCAACCAGGCGTGGGGGTACTAAGGATAGGGTGGTCACTGGTCCTGTTTTATACCAGACCATCCTGTTTTTAAAACCTTCCCCTGTACATTTGTAAACGAGGAATGAACTGCAAGAAGTCCTGTTTTTCAGTTCATTGGTGGAAATACATGTTATTTATTTGTCCTTACAATTCTATTGGTTGTGCCTAGAGGTAGGGTGGTGTACAGCCATGAGGAGTAGGGTTCCATGCCAGCCAGAGAGGGAGGGAGATAGCTAGCCTTTTTGTGGTGGCCCTGCCCCTTGCTGCTAACTGGCCAAGGGGTCCAGTGGCTCCACCCCACATTGCTGATTGGCCAAGGTGGCTAGCCCCGCCCCTTGCCACTGATTGGCTGAGGGGGCCAGTGGTCCGTCCCCCCCAACCAAGGGGATGTCCTGTATTCTGGGGATAAGTAAGTGGCTACACTGACTGGGGAACCCCCACCTCAGGGGCTTTCCCACCCTGCACTGTGGAGAACCCAGCTGGTGGGGCAGGTGCCAGGCCAAGTGGGTGCATCCCCCCGGCCTCTCAGAGAGGTGGGCAGCTGGCAAGGGGGCAGAGCTGGGGCAATCCCAGCCCATTCAATGGGTTGCAAGGGGGAGAAGAGCACCTGCCTTGGGGGCTTTTCCCCCCGCCACCCTGCACCATGCAGACCCAGGCTGGGGGGGGATCTGGGGGTCTGCTCACCTGGCCCCAGTCCCACTAGGCTGACAGGTGCAGGCAGGAAGCAGGATGGGGAGCAGATGCTTTACTGACTCAGCTGTATGGTAGTTGTAAGTGGAGCCAGCCCTGCTCTGCTGGAACAGACACATAGCCCAGGGCTGCAAAGCATCCTGGGATGCTAGAGGACTGGAAGTAATTTGAATTGGGAGGGGATCTGGGACAGAAGTTTCATTAACTGGTTTTACCTTAATCAGTTAAGTCTGATACTATATCCATCCAGGTGTAACTTAAACTGGGTTCAGCCATTTTGAAACCTGTTCTGTTAGCTGAACTTGTGCTGTTACAGGTTTAAACCAGTTTCCAATCACTTAAACTGGATTATGTATAACTCCTGTTCCTAGCTTATGCAGCTGCTGCACAGGATCCAGGGGTACGATTTACCCCCAGCAGTACACTGGAGAGGTTTAATTATCTCACCAGTGGGTGTGTCTACATGTTCATTAATGCTCAGTAGTTACTCTACATTAAGATTAGTACTTCTATAATCAATCACTAAATTAATGCTCAGTAATTGGCATTACTGCGCAGGAGCTCCGGCACATGCCTTTTTCATGACGCTACTGTGCAGTAGCCTAATAGCACTGGACAACAGCGTATTAGCACTGTCTGTGCTGTAATGTGCTACTGCACAGTATCATTACACTACTGCAGTTAGTGTCTCATGTAGACGCGCCCCATGTTACACAAATCTAACTGCAGAATTCTAACCTGAGTTACAGTAGCAAGGACCAAAAGAACTCAGTTTTCTGGGACAGTTATTAATTCTTCCATGTTAGAGAGAGAGAAACAAGTAGTTCAAATGTAAACAAAAGTAGCCTAAAGTTTGATGTTTTGGGGTTACATGAAGATGGCTGATTTACCAAATGTTTTTCTTTAGCTTCCTCTCCTTCTAATCTCTCTTCCCCAATCTAAATTTCTCCATTTCAGTTTTCCCATCTGTTAAAGAATGGACATAGTACTTAGCTGATTCACTGGGAAACTCTGAATCTTAAACACATTCCCGCTCCTGCTCTTTTCTGTTTTTAAACATTACACAACATGAGCTCAGGACCATTTCTCATGGTGATATAGTCTACATTAGACACCAGAGAGAGAGGTAGTTTGTCTGATATCAGGCAGACGGCAAGGTGGCACTTTAAGCCCCCTCTACACTTGCAGGAAAAGACACAATGGAATCTAATGCATGATCCACACAATTGCATCTCCTGCCTTGCTACATGTGCATGGCAGGAGGCATGACTGTGGGATCATGCATTAGATCCTATCACAATTTATTGCTGGTGCAGGGGGCACCTGATCCTGGGCTCCCCATCAGAGGCAGATTAAGATTTAATGGGTCCCTGGGCTCCAGTGGGGGAGGGGCCCTTTCCCCTCCTGGTGCTGCTGCTGCCAAGGGCAAGGCAGGGTGGGCATCCGTGCCCCATGGGCTGGAGTGGCACTGGGGAGGAGGTCTGGGGGGGACTATAGCCACCCCAAAATTCATCTTAGCCCCCCTGTAGCCACCCTTCCAACACTGCTGTCCACCCACCTGCCCTGCGCAGCTGAGCCTGCAAAGGTGTAGCACTTCTGGCAGGGGTGGCTTGAGCCGCTTCCTAGTAGGGGGCGGGGCCAGGGCTGGGCTCGGAGCAGGCACGAGCAGGGTGGGCTGTGCAGGGCAGGTGACAGTGGCACTGGAAGGGTACATGCCCACCTCTCCTCCCTGCCCCCCGCCCCTCCTGACATGGCTGGCAGAGACAAGCGGGCTAAGGGTGGATGTGGGCTGCCTACTGTGGGCTCAGGGCTCTCTGCCCAGCTGCCTTTAGCCTGGGGTCCCTGCATCCGCTGTCCACAACTGTGCAGCTCCCAGGGCATGCAGTGGTTCCTGGGTCTCGCTTCTGACAGCCCCGAGCATCTCTTGAAGTCTACAATGCTGCCTGTCTGCAAGAGGGAACCTGCCATTTCCCACAGGAACCCAGATACCTAGAGGGGCCCTGATTGGCAGGGGCCCCTGGGCCCAGGCCCTGCCAGCCCATGCAGTAATCCACCTATGCTCCCCCTGCATCAGCAAAAAAAAGCTCCTGCAGCTAGGAGCCCCCTCTGTTGAAAGGCTCCCTGCTGTGGGACTGCCCCACACACTTCTAGGGCTTGGCGATCACAGCAGCTGTGATCCCCCAGGCCCGGGGATTTCATGTTACGTATTGTGGGTATGGTGTACCCTTGCAGCTGGGAACCCTGTCAGCTGACAGAGCTCCCAGCCACAGGGGAGAGACCCTGTTACACATGCAAATTAAACTTGATAGCAACCAGCTATAAGGTAAGTACATGTTTTCAACGTCTAACTTTATAACTGGTTAGATCTTTTTATCGTGTGATAGCTACTTTGCACGTGTAACTGGTCTTAAGGAAACTGCACAATTAGCCAGTTAATTGTGTAATACCTGTAATGTATCAAGGGGGCCATAGGGCATTTATACACATACGTTTGTCTGCTCCCTCTTGTGCATCAGAGCAGACTCGATTAATTGAGTCTGCTCCGCACATGAGCTGATGCACCCGGTGCTGCATCACTTGCATTTGTATGCATTGGTGATGCATAGAGGGTGCACGGGGGTGTGAGTGCCGGCCAGGGAGTGGGAGCACCGGATGTAGGCCACAGTCACTTCCGGGAGTGCTGCGGCTGCTTCCGGGAACGGTGTGGCTGCTCACTGGACAGTAGGTTTTGATGCAGGGGGACCCCCTCCTCCCCCCCAATTGACGAGATTGGCTGTGGGGGACCCCCTGGTCGCTGACTGATCACTGGGGGGGGAGGAGGGGGCACCAGTTGCCCATGTTCGTATGAATGGCGAAATGCTTGTCAGCACTGAGAAAATAGTGGTGCACTTTTGAACTAAAGCACCTTCAATGTGTTTTAGTTCAAAAGCATGCTTCTATTTTCTTAGCGCTAGTCTACATTTCACCATTTATAGAAATGCATGTGCTGCTGGCGCTGCGGTGCAAAGGTGTACAAATGCCTTTAGAGACTAACTGGTTCCGTGAAGTATATGCTTTCTTAGGTGCTAGACTAGTTCCTAAAAGGCTATGAATGGACATGGAGAAAGCAGGGGCTCTAAACAGAAAGGAATATAAATACAAAGGCTAGGGAAATGGGAAGGAAAGGACAGGGGGAGGGCTATGTAGTTGGGTTGACTAGATCAGTAGAGATTAACAAGACAGTTAACCCGTTGAGGGACATAGGAGTTATAAAAGCTAGTCCAAGTAACAAGATAAGAATCCACAATCCCCGCTGAGACCATGCTCAGCACAATACATACTGCAGATGACTTTTTGTTCTGAAATGTCACATTCAAGTTGGTTTTTAAAGCTTTGTTGTTTAAGAACACATACTCTGAAGTCAGCAGTAGAATGTCCAGAGGTTAAAGTAGTCTGGCATGTGGTTTGGGGTTTTTTTTACATAGCAGTTGGTTGGTTTCTATATAGTGTGGTGCTATAGACCCAGATGCCAGCCGCGCTCCCTCATCAACACACAGAAGAAGCCAGGACAACACACACATGATGCAGCACAATTCATGGAAAAATTGAAGAAATTAATAATAAGCAAATATGAAATAGACCTAGTATTTGTTACAAACTACCATACTGGTATATGAATGCAAAGCAGGTTGTATCTCCAGCTGTGTTTGTCCCATAGTGCTTTGCATGTCGATCAGCTTGCCTGACTTAGGCAGATTCCTGCTGGATCTTGCATTCCAAAAACAGACATTGTTTGGGAGAGTTTAATTCATGTCACTACTCTCCAATGTGGCTGACCTGGCTATCCTACAACATCAAGCTTTCTTAGCCTGTGCTCCTCCACTTACAGTATTTCATTGGCCAAAATTAAGTGATGAACTCACTGTCTGAGGACACAAAGCTGACAGTGCTGCTCTTCTGCATGCTCTGCTGGCTGACTCAAGGGCAGTGATAATAATGGCAATCTCAAAGGTCAGGAGACCAACTGTTCTGCCTGCAGCAGCAAAGAAGAGGGTGTGTGTGTGGGGATGGGAGTGTGCAACATTGGAATGTAACGTGAGTTCTGCTTGGAAACTGACCTCCAAACACTTAATTCATTTTTAGTTCATCTGAAGAGCTGGGACGCAAGGCACATGGTCAATAAACGCATTTTCATGTTCACATGAACTCTAACAATTATTGTCACAAAATGTATTTTTAAAATATCTAGGTGATAGATATGGGCTTGGAAATGCTTGCAGTGTATCCAGATGTCCTCAGCATGGCATACTGTGAAGTGACCTAGTGCTGGATTGGAAGCTAAATTATTTGAATGACAAGAAGCACACAATGTTATACAAAAGAATGATCAAAGAGTTGAAATCCCTACCGCCACTATGACTCACCTACCCACAAACTATATGGAATGTAACAGCAAGTGAAAAAAATTGCAAAAACATGCTTGACACTTTCTATACATTTTAATATCTATCTGTATCCCTCCCTAAAGACTCCTCAGATTACCTCAAAACACCTTCAATAGACAGAATGTAATTTTCTAGCAAGTTATGCTGGTTCTTTATTGCCAAACATTGTTAAATACATAGAAACGGATGTTTCCTGCTCATTAATTCTATGGAACATAAGAACATGGGATGGTGAGAGACCTCCTGGGTTAATGAGTGCAGTCCCATCCTATCATAGGCATCACAGCATATTATCCCCTTTTTTTAACTGATCTATCCCCAATCTTTAAAATAGGCAGTTTTTTGTCCCTACTATTATTATCAGAAAACTGTTTTATAACCTCACTCCTGAGATTTTTTTATTTTCTGTGTCAGTAGTTAAAACAGACAGAGGATAAATTCTGTCACGGAATACTGCTAATCTAAGTTTTCTATAGATGGTCAGTGTGACAAAGCATCTAGTTCAAGTATGTCTATGGAACTATAAAGCAATTTATGATATTTGTGATCACTTTGTCCTTTGCCTGTAGAGAACCTGAGGTACAGAGCCCTTAATGGGGTTCCTATGTACTATCACAATGAAACAACAGATCACAATACTGTAAAAACAATAGCACACAATACTCTGTGTTAAGAAATAGTACATACTTGAAATAATCCAACCTTTTTTTCTGTGCTGTTCCCTATGACTGCATGACTACACCATTTGAGATAACTTTAACCATCAAACCAAATCAAAAGAATTACAAAACAACTGACTTTTTTTGGTCTTCATAACCACTGATATTTTTGAACTTCATATTTCAAGCTTCATGTTAAGGCCTTATCCAACTTCAAAAGTTGTACCCAGGTAGCTTGGCAAAGGACAAATAAATATTAGCCTTCTGTTGCAATCTGTACATGCAATAAATTTGGGGCAATTCCTAAATGGAAACTACAATGAACATAAGGTTCACCAACATCTTATTTTAATATGATACACCCTCTTTGCTAATCTGCTATACCTTTCATCTGTGTTAAATTTAGCATAAACAACTGTTGAATTAACTTAAGAAAAAACATGCCAATACGCAAAAGTTCAAGGTACTAGATAATAATATGCATGAGCTAACTGTTCCTATTGAATGATAAGAAAATTAACTGGCAGAGATTGCTTCATGGTTGGCTAGTAGCTAAAGAAGTGGCCTCCGTCTGCATGGCCTTTAATACCCTTTACTTAGTCAGCGAGAAAACAGCCTTCTTAAAGGGAAAACTAGCACAAGTGGCATAGACATTGACTTGTTATCAAGTAATTTTTCTCATTTTAAGGAAAACTTTCAAAATTAAAAGTGTACAAGGGCTTTTAGTTCATTTAGCAACTATCTGGCAGTGCAGTTAACAATTCTATGAAATAAAAATGCTCAAATTCTCCACTATATTTTGCATTTATAGTCACAGATATATTTTTTTTTAAAATCAGGGTCTGTGGTGGTGATGTTTACAGACCACTGTAAAGGCTACTTCCTGGCTGGCTAGTAGTTGAGAGTCATGGAAAGTGGGGATCCCTTCCTTAGCCAGTCAAAAAGCAGCCTCTCTGTTCACTTCACCTGATCACTCATACCCAGAAGCACTGCATATTCATTTTTATCTAGAACCTTGTACTTTTATGTGTATCAGCCTGTCTATTTTTTCTTCTTTATCAATCAATTGGTTATGCTAAATTTAACCTAGATAAAAAGTGTAGCAGATTAACTGTATGGGAGAGAATGCTATAAATCAGGGATTGCCAACCAGGCGTACACATACCCCTGGGGGTACTTGGGAAGGCCCCGGGGGGTACGCAGAAGTGGCGCAGAGAAGCAGGGGTACTTCTAGTTTCCACCAGTGGCACTTCTGGTTTTGCCATCTGGTTTTGCCACTGTGCGTGGGGGACCTCCCTTTCCCACAGTCATTGACCAGCCAGGGGACTCCCTGCTTCTCAACCAGCCACCGGGGGTACACCAACCAAAAAAGGTTGAAAACCCCTGCTATAAGTAGTATTTTAGTGACTTTGGGGTACATTGGTACCTTCAATTTAGTGACTACACCATTTTTATGGTCTATTTGTAAATTGGAATAAAACACCTTAATCAACGTTTTTTTCTGCCCACCTACCAGAGTACATTACAATCAATGATATTGGAATCTTTTAAAAGGAAGTTGTAAAATTAAAAGTTAGAGAGACCAGAAAGCCAACATACTACCCTTGTTGGCATGGAGCTACCATATTTTGATTCAGTGGAAGAAATAGTTTCTTGAGGCCATAACCAGCTGGCATAGTTTGAACAGACCTGAGAATGCTTTAATCAATTCCAGAGCTTTCACAGTACTGATCAGAGGAGCCACAATCAGTTCCTTCATGGTTTCTGTACTTAATTTTGGCCACGGCTAAGAACCCTACCTCAAATGTAATTGCTGACAAATTTTTCTTCCAATGAAGCTGAAGAGAACACTGATGGTGCTTGTACTTATAGGCATTAGATTACACATGCACTCTATCCTCAGAGGTGGCAATAGTAAAGCTCCTGTCTAGACCTTCTGAAGTTCTTCAACCTTGACAGGAATTTATGTTCATTTCCAGCACTCCAAAAGTGGTAAAAATCAATTGATAATTATGTCACCAAAATAAGTGAAAGGAAAAGAGTAGAACAAACCACCATACTTACATCCACAAAACTAGCAATCATCCCAAACACATCATAAAAGCTGTAATCTACAGTCAGGCCCTCAGACACCATTGCACCTACTCTAAGAAGAATACTTGCAATATCCACCTTGCCAATCTGAAATCTCCCTTTATACAGCAAGAACACTACATCAGAGAAACAGACCATGTCTTTGAAAAAGCCACCCAAATACTTCACAGAAACCTTCCACCATGGGCTGACCTAGGACTTTGAAAAGTGGAGTGCAGATGGTATGGTACATCATGACACATGACACATTTCTTTCCCGTTAAAGAGAAACTAGAAGCTTTACTAACATGCTAGGTGGCTAGAGCTGTATTATTCAGTTTAAGATTGAAGCAAAAACAATTATAACTTTATTGGAATGTATATTAATTTTCATACATAATATATGATATGGCAAAACACAACAAACCAGGTAAAAATAATCAAAAGATGTTGTTTCATTAGTTCTGTAGTCATTAGAATTAAACATACATTTTTTTT
This sequence comes from Alligator sinensis, assembly GCF_000455745.1. NCBI lineage: Eukaryota > Metazoa > Chordata > Crocodylia > Alligatoridae > Alligator > Alligator sinensis. The sequence goes on along the minus strand of NW_005842041.1, from coordinate 1,493,263 downwards.
TTCAAATTCATAAAACACAGTTTAGCCTTTTTGAGAATTTTGACAGTGTATCCAATGCTTAACTGAAAGTTAATTCCACATCTGATTAATGTTTCCATGGGTAAGTAAGTGTTTTTAACAAGGAGCTAATAGGAACTAATAAGAGCTACATTACCAGAGCACCTAACAGACAGCAGAAGAAGAGGACAGTTTAATCAATGGAACATCAAACCATTAAAAAGGAGAGAGAGTCATTAACACCTGTGGAAATAAGATTTTAGAAGGAATCAGATAGATTATAATGAGCCACGAAGTCAATTGACTCTCTCATTGCTGCCTAAATAGAAATGCTGCTGCCTCCCAGGCAGTTGCTTTTAAAGTGTGGGTGGACCAGAAATCAAAACTATATCACTGTACCTCCCCTGGATCTACCCCTACCTATGAAGAAACCCACCTGTGATTGCACATCCTGGTAGTGACATACCATGCTACACTTGAACTGATTAGAAGAATCACATAATTACAACCTATATTTGATAAAGATCAGACCTTGAGAGAAATATTTGCCGTCCTTCAGCTCCTGACTTTCAAACAACCCCCACACCTTGCCCAACTCATTATCAGAAGAATACTCCCCACTGTTCAACAGACACCAAACGGACCACAGCCCTGCCTTAACAACAGATGCAAAACCTTGTTAACACTTCACTGTTACAACAATCAACACCCCTCAAAATAGATCCATCAGAATCCATGGATCCTACACATGCCTTGTCCAAAGTGTGGTATATCTGATCCAATGCACCAAATGCCCTCATGGTAACTATGTGCATAAAACTAGACAAAAACTATCCAACAGAATAAACTCTCATAGCATATAAAAGATAGAAACACACAAACACAAGCGAAAACATGGATTTTATAGAACAATCACTCCCTTTTTTTACTTCATTATCATTGAGCCTCAGGTAAGTTTACAAGGTACCTTCAAAACGTATGCCTGGAAACTAAAATTCATAAGGTGGTTGGACACTACGAACCAAGGACTGAACAATGATATTGACTTTATGACACACTATAACCTACTTGATTGCTAAAATTCTTGCTTCACACTATGGGTAATAATGACTCTCTTCTCTTCCACTAATCAAGCTATCTTTTCTTCTGTTAATTGTGTATCTGCTGCCTATGGGAATTACTTGCTTCTCCAATTTTGAAGCCCTCCATATCCAATTTTAATCACTGCTGTGCCTAATTCTTCTTTCAGACCTGATGACCTTCACATTCAAAGATCTGCCTAAACCTATCAAAAATATTCCGTTGGTCCATAAAAGATATCATCCACACCAATCCTTGCCTCTTCCATTAATGACTATAAATATTTCTATTCATTGCTGCTGATACTGTATGTGGAAAGAAAACTGAAGTATTTTATATTATATCTATTTTGTGACCTGCAATCTGAGAACGAAAGAGTAAGACAACTAGGCCTGGTCTTTGCCTTCTGCTCAGGTGACAAAAATAAAAGGGAAAAGACTAAATGACAACTCAAGTGCAGTCATCCTATATTTCAGCACCTCACTGAAGTAATAACAGGTAGGAACACTAAAATATGTCACAGAAGATAAACAAAATTCTCCTGCTAACAGCAGCCTCGCCAGGTAGAATTTATCTGAAAAGGAAGAAAACGTTCTGTTTTTTCATATTTTTCTCCCTGAATCTGGAGTATCAAAATTAAAGAAGGAAAAAAAAGAATCAGTTGTTATTCCCCATAACACAGAGCAACTTTCCAGATGACTGTCTCTCAACATGTATGCTAGAATTTGCACTGAATGTGAGGAGGATGTTGATGAAGTCTTCCAAATCCATTTTATATAGCCACTCAACTTACAAAAGAACAGAAAAAAAGGCTTCAGAAGAACCTGATTGATTGCTGACAGATGATAATATCAATTTTTTTACATGAAATAAAGGCTGACCCCGTAAACAAACAACTAGAATTATACAAGGACAGAAAGTAGCAATTTACACTTGATAATTCAGAGACTGTGGAACCATTCCATTATTTAGCCAACATAACTGATCCCAAATAAAAACATCAGAAGTACTATCCAGACCAGTAAGAAGAGGCTGCAATGTAGCTCATGGAACACAATACTGAGATCCTTATCAACAGATTTCTACCCCAACTATTTATTTGCAAAGGACACTGTATTATAGTTCCTCAAATGAAAATGGTGGAAAAAATAGGGAAATATGAATAACAAAAGGTAGGGAATTTGAATGAAGAACAATGTACTTTTTTAATGAGTTTCATTCCTTCCAAGCCAGTTTAGCATTAATCAACAGCATGTATATATGTTTAGCATGCTCTCTTTGAGTTTCCATTCTACTAATTAGTGTAGACTCCATATCTTTTACTTTTAAGACTGCAGATTTTTCAATATGACTCTCTTTTTATGTTTAAGGAATAAACAAGCTTACAAAACAGGTCTCAAGCTTTCATACAACCCTTGTGGTTTCCTAGTGAGTCCCAGGACCCCCACAAGATACTCATTAATATGTCCAGGCAGTGGGAAAAAAACACAACTAGTCTAAGTGTAAATGAAGGACTTTTCAGAATTCTGGGTATAAAACTTTTCATTTTTCCATATCAGGGCTGTCCAATTAGTGGTTCACAGCAGCTACCATGTGGCTCACAGGTCGTTGCAGCCATCTCTCCCATTGCTGTCTGGCAGAGGAAGGCCCAAGAGAGGGTCCTGTGCCACCAGCACTACCTATGTAGGGGGCAGGGATTCTGGGGTTTGCCCCTGCAGCATAATGCCCGCATGATGAATCTTAGATTATATATCAAGAAGCAGCAAAGTGAAATGAAAATATTTTAAATTACATAAGGAGGTTCCAGTTTATTTCTCTGGAGGCACTGGGGTCTGGGGTAAATAAAAAAAAAATCCATTCACAACTCAAAAGCAATATTAAGTTTCTGAAGTTCAAAGAACACTCAGGAAGTGGGTTACCAGAAGATGCTCAGGCACAGCAGCTGACAAAAATCCCTGCAAATAATATATAAATACCTTCTGCAAATGAGAAAGCACATAACTAAGCACTCCTCAGGAGACTACAAACATACAGAAAATGTTTTGCAGGTACAGGTGGCTGTGCAATAAGTCAGAAGTGGCAGAGGTGGCACTGGTGGCTGCAGCAATTGGGTTAGTAGTGACATTCTTGCATCCCTGCCAAGTGAGCACTCAGGGATGGTGCCCCAGTGGCCCACCCCTTGTTATGCTACTCATTGGTGAATATGTATTTTTAAGTAAGTGACACTTATGTGACTGCCTGAAAACTTTGTCCTAGAACTTCTATGTTTACAATGGAATCATATTACATTAAAAAAATTACGGCTGATGAACAGCAATTTTCTTTTACCATTTTTATTAAAGAGGTGACCTGTGATATTTTGTGTGCTTGTAGTAAAATCTGCCTACATAGGAATCCAAAAAGAAAGAAAATTTTATATAATACATCCTAGCAGGAAAATAGGTCATTTGGTATTTTGCATATCTAAATATAACAAGCTGTAATAACATATATGAATTTCAGAGCAAAGTTTGCTTATCTCCTGGCATTAAGTCAGCCACTACCATTTGTTAGGAGTTACTACTCTTGGAACAATGTAAGAGCCAGAATAGAGATAATGTAATTTTACTTCTTGGAATAAATGTCGTGTTAGATCCAAAGATATGTGTGCCTTAATGTCTAGAAGGAGGAAGCATTGTAGGAACACTTCAAAAAAGGGAAAGTACTAACTCTTTTGGTACGCTGTTCTGCTTCCCTCACATCCTGCCAAAGAGAACTGTATCGGCTCAAAGTATGTTAGGTACATAGTGATAATTCCAACATTTGAAAACCAGGTTTCATTGCGACTTCCTTTACTCAGGTGAATTTCACCTTTGAGTCTTATTCAAAGGGTAAATGAAAGTTAATGAAGGACTTCAGCAAGGAGCGCTCTAATTTTATTCAGAGAAAGTAACCTTAAACATTTGTAATATCTCATCCATATCAGATATTCATCAATAAGATTTTCAATAATAGGAATGTAATGCTACACTATTTTAGACAGTTATGTGTATGTTCAGATGCAACAAGGATATTTGGCCAGGCATAGTGCCTCCTGCACCTTCAGTGAAGTTCAGGAGTTCATTATCCATAAAGTATAACAGACTACCTTGAATTTTGAACAAGTAATTCTGTTTATCTTGAGCAAGTGGTTATTTCTCCATCTTTTTGATAGAAATGAACTCAAACACAATCTCACATACTGCCTCTGTATCTCATGCGGTGCTATAAACAACTAACTGGTCTATCTGGATTGCCAGTATGCATGTTTTATACTGTGTTTTTGATTGCTACTTATCTACACTGTCAAGGCAAAACTGCAAAAGGTGAATAAAAACAGGATGGGCAAATTTCAAGAAGTCTGGAAGATTGGTTTGGTTTGAATGGGAATGTAAAAGCTTGAATGTTTATATCAGGCTCATTATAAATGACTGAGCATCATGGTTTGCAAAACCAAGCTGAAAGATATAATGAAAAGAGGCACTCCCCTCAGCTTGCCATACTTGTTTTTGGTTCAGATGTGAAGATGGCTCTTTTTGTGCTCTGGCCCTTCTGTTTCTTATATCAGTTGGATCAAAATGAGCAGAAGCATGAGGCAATGAAAAACATTTGTTTTTGAAAAATGATAATCTTTTACACATGTTCAAAAAATAATTAAAAGACCTGATCAGGCAGTATTGGAGGAAAATGACTCTGTTGTAAGAAGCAGTGCCTCTCTTACTCAGACAGCAAAACAACAGAGGCAATAAATAATGCTGTGATTTAGTTTGCGATGTATAGAAATGGTACAAACACAGTAATTTCTGGCTGTCAGAATACAAAAAGGATATGTGACAAACTGGGAAGTTATGAAAGTCAATTACATTAAAACAAAAGTAAGTATTCTCCCAAGACGACCAACTTATTTGCACACCATGAGCAGTTACCTTTCAAAAACTGTCCATTGAGAACATCAGACACAGATAAGTACTCAAATGTTATGTTTAAACAAGTATTTGTTAAACAAAAGAGACCTTCAGAACTAAAATTCCATTAAACTCCCTTTGATGTAAGCATAAGAAGTTCATTAACCTCAACAGGAACTCAGTGCATCCAGTACTAAAAGAATCTGCCTCCGGCTGCCAATAACACTCTCTCTGAAAAAAGATCTCCTTATTATTAACTGCTCATTTTGGTCTGGATATATCCACCCAGAGTCACTGATATTTGTCTGCATAATTCTAAGCACTTATTTTCTAAGATGAGGATGACTTGAAAGTAGAATGATTTACCCACTTTAAAAGGTAGTTCATTACCTCATTAAGAATAATTGGTTCTTGACACTTTTGGTATTGATATTGTTGGTGAAATGTCTTGTATTAGAAAAGAGGAATAAGGAAACCAATACTCCATTGTGCAATTAGCTGCAAAAGGGGTTATTTATCTGTAGCATTAAAGAGGAAATCCTAATTGTTCCCGCATGAATGCATTAGGGGAAGGATTTGACATAAAGAACCATCTCTCTATCCTGCATGAATCAGCACAGAAGCTTGGCATAACACAGCTCCTCTAAAACATCTTGCAGGTTGGCGCACCCAACCAGCACTGCTCTGTGACCAAGGGGGCAAGTCCAGCTGGTGGTAGTTGACTATATTCTGTCTCCATTCACTCAGCATAGGCAAGTTGCTTAACAGCACCTGCAACCCCCTACTATCCTCAGGGAGGAGCAAGACAAAAACATGGCCCTAGAATTATTCCTGTATACTTCTGGAGCATAAGTGGGCGACCATTCCAAATCCATTACTTACGGATACTAAAAAGAGCTCTTTATTAAATGCCTTTATCTGCCATAAGAGGGCACTCCAACCCACCTATGTTACAGTTCACTAGGAACTGCTTTTAGAAAGATACCGCCTAAGAACTGTATTCACCGCATACTCTGCTAGAGTTGTTGCAGAACGAGCTGAGGGTCTTTTAAAAAACAGATGCATCCTGTTTCTTCTTTCTGCTCAGGATCAAGCATTAAAAAATTATGAATATATATTCAGGTGTCCTGGCGGCAAGGAAATTCGTTTTTCACCTCTAGGACTGTGTATTCAAATTCACCGCAGACTGACAGCAAAAGAAAATTGTAGCAATCTCACATATTTGCTGCTTTGTTTAAAATAAAATAGCCTGGATCCAGTCTGTAGTGCAAAGGCTCCATTCTACAGCGACAGACACTTTGGGGGCAGTCTCCAGATAGAATTACACATACATAAAAATGGAGTTGCTACAGGTGGAGTTGATATATCATGGCAGAGCCATACAGGATGGCTGTATATCAGTATATCACTGGTTTTCAACCTTTTTTCATTTGCAGACCCCTAAAAAATTTCAAACGGAGATGCAGACCCCTTTGGAAATTTCAAATGGAGGTGCAGATCCCTTGGAATTGTAAGTGTGAGTATTCACATATTTTTGATTGATCATAGTCACCTTTCGCAGACTCCTTAGATGTAGTCTGCAGGCACCCAAGGGTCTGCGGACTACAGGTTGAAAATCATTGCTGTATATAATGCCCCATTTTGTTTTCTGTACAGTGTATTGTCTAGTTGTGCTGTTCCCTTAAACCAGACTCTTCAGAAGCACAGAATGCACTTAGAATATATCTGCAATTTTCCACCTATTTAGAAACATTAAGTGTTCAACACTAAACATTTATTTTAGAATATTTTTCAAAGGGCACCCAAAGG